>NC_056746.1:1425635679-1425719783 GCF_019279795.1 Protopterus annectens | reverse complement strand
TGGAGCTGTTTGCTTAGCTTTTGCATACCCTACACCAACTTTATTACAAGGTGGGATAAGTACAAATTTGCAGTGTTACAAGATAGTACTTAATTTTATTTTTTCAGTTTATTGTTTCATTGAATATTGTGTTAAAATAGTACTGCATTTATCTGCTTATTTATTAGTTTAATAAAAATTCTGAGCTCTCCTGCCTGTATTTAGTTTATTCTTCTCCCTTAATTTTTATTCGGTGTAGAAGTCTTAGCCTAGAGGGATTTTCTGTGCCTTAAAGTCTTAGTCCCTTATCTCTGAAATTATTTCTGCTGAATAGTTGTATACTGGAGCTGTTTGGTTACATTTTGCATACCCTACATCAACTTTATTACATGCTGAGATAAGTACAAACTTGCAGTGTTATAAGATAGTACTGAATTTTATTTTTTCTCTTTATTGTTTAATTGAATATTGTGTTAAAATAGTACTACATTTATCTGCTTATTTATTTGTTTACTGAAAATTCTGACCTCTCCTGTCCGCAGTTAGTTCATTCTTCTCCCTTCATTGTTATTCGGTGTAGAAGTCTTAGCCTAGAGGGATTCTCTGTGCCTGAAAGTCTTAGTCCCTTATCTCTGAAATTATTTCTGCTGAATAGTTGTATACTGGAGCTGTTTGGTTACGTTTTGCATACCCTACATCAACTTTATTACAAGCTGAGATAAGTACGAACTTGCAGTGTTATAAGATAGTACCAAATTTTATTTTTACTGTTTTTTTCATTGAATATTGTGTTAAAAATAGTACTGCATTTATCTGCTTATTTATTTGTTTACTGAAAATTAAGAGCTCTCCTGTCTGCAGTTAGTTTATGCTTCTCCCTTCATTGTTATTTGGTGTAGAAGTCTTAGCATAGAGGGATTCTCTGTGCCTTAAAGTCTTAGTCCCTTATTTCTGAAATTATTTCTGCTGAATAGTTGCATACTGGAGCTGTGTTGTTAGCTTTTGTGTACTCTACATCAGCTTTATTACAAGCTGTAATAATAAGATAGTATTGAATTTTATTTTTTCTGTTTATTGTCTAATTGAATATTGTATTATAAATAGTACTGCATTTATCTGCTTATTTATTTGTTTACTGAAAATTCTGAGCTCTCCTGTCTGCAGTTAGTTTATTTTTCTTCCTTCATTGTTATTCGGAGTAGAAGTCTTAGCCTTGAGGCATGCTCTGTGCCTTCAAGTCGTAGTTTCTTATCTCTGAAATTATTTCTGCTGAATAGTTGGATACTGATTAGCTTTTGCATACCCTACATAAACTTTATTACAAACTCAGATAAGTACAAACTTGCAGTGTTATAAGATAGTACTGAATTTTATTTTTTGCATTTATTGTTTCATTCAATAATTTGTTAAAAATAGTACTGCATTTATCTGCTTAATTATTTGTTTACTGAAGATTCTGAGTTCTCCTGTCTGCAGCTAGTGTATTCTTCTCCCTTCATTGTTATTAGGTGTAGAAGTCTTAGCCTAGAGAGATTCTCTGTGCCTTAAAGTCTTAATCCCTTATCTCTGAAATTATTTCTGCTGAATAGTTGCATACTGAAGTATTTTGGTTAGCATTTGCATTCCCTACATCAACTTTATTACAAGCTGAGATAAGTGCAAACTTGCAGTTTTAAAATCTAGTACTGCATTTTATTTTTCTGTTCATTGTTTCATTGTATATTGTGTTAAAATATTACTGCATTTATCTGCTTAATTAATTCTTTACTGAAAATTCTGAGCTCTCCTCTCTTCAGTTTATTCTTCTCCCTTCATTGTTATTCAGTGTAGAAGTCTTATCCTTGAGGGATTCACTGTGCCTTAAAGTCTTAGTTCCTTATCTCTGAAATTATTTCTGCTGAATAGTTGCATACTGGAGCCTTTTGGTTAACTTTTGCATGCCTTACATCAATTTTATTACAAGCTGAGATAAGTACAAACTTGCAGAGTTATGAGATAGTACTGAATTGTATTTTTTCTGTTTATTCTTTCATTGAATATTGTGTTATAAATAGTACTGCATTTATCTGCTTATATATTTGTTTTCAGAAAAGTCTTAGCTCTCCTGTCTGCAGTTTGTTTATTCTTCTCCCTTCATTGTTATTTTGTGTAGATGCATTTGCCTAGAGGGAGTCTCTGTGCCTTAAAGTCGTAGTCCCTTATCTCTGAATATATGTCTGCTGAATAGTTGCATACTGGACCTGTTTGTTTATCTTTTGCATACCCCTCATCAATTTTATTATAAGCTGAGATAAGTACAAACTTGCAGAGTTATGATATAGTATTGAACTGTATTTTTTCTGTTTATTTTTTCAGTGAATATTGTGTTAGAAATAGTACTACATTTATCTGCTTATTTAGTTGTTTACTGAAAATTCAGAGTTTTTCTGTCTGCAGTTAGTTTATTCTTCTCCCTTAATTGTTATTCGGTGTAGAAGTCTTACCCTAGAGGGATTCTCTGTGCCTTAAAGTCTTACTCCCTTACATCTGAAATTATTTCTGCTGAATATTTGCATACTGCAGCTGTTTGGTTAGGGTTTGCATACCCTACATTAACTTTATTACAAGCTGAGATAAGTACAAACTTGCAGTGTTATAAGATAGTACTGCATTTTATTTTTCTGTTCATTGTTTCTTTGAATATTGTGTTAAAATAGTACTGCATTTATCTGCTTATTTATTTGTTCACTGAAAATTCTGAGCTCTCCTGTCTGCAGTTAGTTTATTATTCACCCTTCATTGTTATTCGGTGTACAAGTCTTACCCTAGAGGGATTCTCTGTGCCTTAAAGTTTTAGCCCCGTACCTGTAAAATAATTTTTGCTGAATAGTTGCATAGTGGAGCTGTTTGGTTAGCTTTTGCTTTCCCTACATCAACTTTATTACCAGCTGAGATAAGTACAAACTTGCAGTGTTATAAGATATTACTGATTTTTTTTTCTGTTTACTATTTCATTGAATATTGTGTTAAAAATAGTACTGCATTTATTTGCTTATTTATTTGTTTACTGAAAATTCTGAGCACTCCTGTCTGCAGTTAGTTTATTCTTCTCCCTTCATTGTTATTCGGAGTAGAAGTCTTAGCCTGGAGGTATTCTCTGTGCCTTCAAGTCATAGTTTCTTATCTCTGAAATTATTTCTGCTGAATAGTTCCATACTGATTAGCTTTTGCATACCCTACATAAACTTTATTACAAACTCAGATAAGTACAAACTTGCAGTGTTATAAGATAGTACTGAATTTTATTTTTTGTGTTTATTGTTTCATTCAATATTGTGTTAAAAATAGTACTGCATTTATCTGCTTAATTATTTGTTTACTGAAGATTCTGAGTTCTCCTGTCTGCAGCTAGTTTATTCTTCTCCCTTCGTTATTATTAGGTGTAGAAGTCATAGCCTAGAGGGATTCTCTGTGCCTTAAAGTCTTAATCCCTTATCTCTGAAATTATTTCTGCTGAATAGTCATACTGGAGCATTTTGCTTAGCATTTGCATTCCCTACATCAACTTTATTACAGGCTGAGATAAGTACAAACTTGCAGTTTTATAATCTAGTACTGCATTTTATTTTTCTGTTCATTATTTTATTGTATATTGTGTTAAAATAGTATTGCATTTATCTGCTTATTTATTTGTTCACTGAAAATTCTGAGCTCTCCTGTCTGCAGTTAGTTTATTATTCACCCTTCATTGTTATTCGGTGTACAAGTCTTACCCTAGAGGGATTCTCTGTGCCTTAAAGTTTTAGCCCCGTATCTCTAAAATTATTTTTGCTGAATACTTGCATAGTGGTGCTGTTTGGTTAGCTTTTGCTTTCCCTACATCAACTTTATTACCAGCTGAGATAAGTACAAACTTGCAGTGTTATAAGATATTACTGAATTTTTTTTTCTGTTTATTATTTCATTGAATATTGTGTTGAAAATAGTACTGCATGTATCTGCTTATTTATTTGTTTACTGAAAATTCTGAGCTCTCCTGTCTGCAGTTAGTTTATTCTTTTCCCTTCTTTGTTATTTGTTGTGGAAGTCTTAGCCTAGAGGGATTCTCTGTGCCTTAAAGTCTAAGTCCCTTATCTCTGAATTTATTTCTGCTGAATAGTTGCATACTGGAGCTGTTTGGTTTTTCTGTTTCATGTTTCATTGAATATTGTTATCAAATAGTAGTGCATTTATATTCTTATTTATTTGTTTAGCAAAAATTCTGAGCTCTCCTGTTTGCAGTTAGTTTTTTCTTCTCCATTCATTGTTATTCAGTGTAGAAGTCTTAGTCTTGAAAGATTCTCTGTGCCTAAAAGTCTTAGTCCCTTATCTCTGAAATTATTTCTACTGAATAGTTGCATACTGGAGCTTTTGGTTAGCTTATGCATACCCTATATCAACTTTAATACAAGCTGAGATAAATTCAAACTTTTAGTTTTATAAGATAGTACATCATTTTATTTTTTCTCTGTATTGTTTCATTGAATATTGTGTTAAAAATAGTACTACATTTATATGCTTATTTATTTGTTTACTGAAAATTCTGAGCTCTCCTGTCTGCAGTTTATTCTTCTCCCATCATTGTTATTCGGTGTAGAAGTCTTATCTTTGAGGGATTCACTGTGCCTTAAAGTCTTAGTTCCTTATCTCTGAAATTATTTCTGCTGAATAGTTGCATACTGGAGCTTTTTGGTTAGCTTTTGCATGCCCTACATCAATTTTATTACAAGCTGAGATAAGTACAAACTTACAGAGTTATGAGATAGTACTGAATTGTATTTTTTCTGTTTATTCTTTCATTGAATATTCTGTTATAAATAGTACTGCATTTATCTGCTTATTTATTTGTTTTCAGAAAAGTCTAAGCTCTCCTGTCTGCAGTTTGTTTATTCTTCTCCCTTCATTGTTATACTGCATAGATACATTTGCCTAGAGGGAGTCTCTGTGCCTTAAAGTCTTAGTCCCTTATCTCTGAATATATGTCTGCTGAATAGTTGCATACTGGACCTGTTTGTTTAGCTTTTGCATACTCTTCATCAGTTTTATTACAAGCTGAGATAAGTACAGACTTGCAGAGTTATGATATAGTATTGAATTATATTTTTTCTGTTTATTTTTTCAGTGAATATTGTGTTAAAAGTAGTAGTGCATTTATCTGATTATTTGTTTACTGAAAATTCTGAGCTTTTCTGTCTGCAGTTAGTTTATTCTTCTCCTTTGTTATTCGGGTTAGAAGTCTTACCCTAGATGGATTCTTTGTGCCTTAAAGTCTTACTCCCTTACCTCTGAAATTATTTCTGCTGAATATTTGCATACTGCAGGTGTTTGGTTAGCTTTGTCATACCCTACATTAATATTATTACAAGCTGAGATAAGTACAAATGTACAGTGTTATAAGATAGTACTGAATTTTATTTTTCTGCTTATTGTTTCATTGAATATTGTGTTAAAAATAGTACTGCATTTATCTGCTTTTTTATTTGATTACTGAAAATTCTGAGCTTTCCTCTCTGCAGTTAGTTTATTCTTCTCCCTTCAATTGTTATTCGGTGTAGAAGTCTTAGCCTAGAGGGATTCTCTGTGCCTTAAAGTCTTAATCCCTTATCTCTGAAATTACTTCTGCTGAATAGTTGCATACTGAAGCATTTTGGTTAGCGTTTGCATTCCCTACATCAACTTTATTACAAGCTGAGATAAGTACAAACTTGCAGTTTTATAATCTAGTACTGCATTTTATTTTTCTGTTCATTGTTTCATTGTATATTGTGTTAAAATAGTACTGCATTTATCTGCTTATTTATTTGTTCACTGAAAATTCTGAGCTCTCCTGTCTGCAGTTAGTTTATTATTCACCCTTCATTGTTATTCGGTCTACAAGTCTTACCCTAGAGGGATTCTCTGTGCCTTAAAGTTTTAGCCCCGTATCTCTAAAATTATTTTTGCTGAATACTTGCATAGTGGTGCTGTTTGGTTAGCTTTTCCTTTCCCTACATCAACTTTATTACCAGCTGAGATAAGTACAAACTTGCAGTGTTATAAGATATTACTGAATTTTATTTTTTCTGTTTATTATTTCATTGAATATTGTGTTAAAAATAGTACTGCATTTATCTGCCTATTTATTTGTTTACTGAAAATTCTGAGCTCTCCTCTTTGCAGTTAGTTTATTCTTCTCCCTTCTTTGTTATTTGTTGTAGAAGTCTTAGCCTAGAGGTATTCTCTTTGCTTTAAAGTCTAAGTCCCTTATCTCTGAATTTATTTCTGCTGAATAGTTACATAGTAGAGCTGTTTGGTTAGCTTTTGCATACCCTACATCAACTTTATTACAAGCTAAGTACAAGCTTGCAGTGTTATAAGATAGTACTGAATTTTTTTTCTGTTTCATGTTTCATTGAATATTGTTGTCAGGTAGTACTGCATTTATATTCTCATTTATTTGTTTAGCAAAAATTCTGAGCTCTCCTGTTTACAGTTAATTTTTTCTTCTCCGTTCATTGTTATTCGGTGTAGAAGTTTTAGTCTTGAAAGATTCTCTGTGCCTTAAATTCTTAGTCCCTTATCTCTGAAATTATTTCTGCTGAATAGTTGCATACTGGAGCTTTTGGTTAGCTTATGCATATCCTATATCACCTTTATTACAAGCTGAGATATGTACAAACTTACAGTGTTATAAGATAGTACTGAATTTTATTTTTTCTCTTTGCTGTTTCACTGAATATTGTGTTAAAAATAGTACTGCATTTATTTGCTTATTTATTTGTTTACTGAAAATTCTGAGCTCTCCTCTCTGCAGTTTATTCTTCTCCCTTCATTATTATTCAGTGCAGAAGTCTTATCCTTGAGGGATTCATTGTGCCTTAAAGTCTTAGTTCCTTATCTCTGAAATTATTTCTGCTGAATAGTTGCATACTGGAGCTTTTTGGTTAACTTTTGCATGCCCTACATCAATTTTATTACAAGCTGAGATAAGTACAAACTTGCAGAGTTATGAGATAGTACTGAATTGTATTTCTTCTGTTTATTCTTTCATTTAATATTGTGTTATAAATAGTACTGCATTTATCTGCTTATTTATTTGTTTTCAGAAAAGTCTAAGCTCTCCTGTCTGCAGTTTGTTTATTCTTCTCCCTTCATTGTTATTCTGTGTAGATGCATTTGCCCAGATGGAGTCTCTGTGCCTTAAATTCTTAGTCCCTTATCTCTGAATATATGTCTGCTGAATAGTTGCATACTGGACCTGTTTGTTTAGCTTTTGCATACCCTTCATCGGTTTTATTACAAGCTGAGATAAGTACAAACTTGCAGACTTATGGTATAGTATTGAATTGTATTTTTTCTGTTTATTTTTTCAGTGAATATTGTGTTAAAAATAGTACTGCATTTATATGGTTATTTATTTGTTTACTGAAAATTCTGAGCTTTTCTGTCTGCAGTTAGTTTATTCTTCTCCCTTAATTGTTATTCGGTGTAGAAATCTTACCCTAGATGGATTATCTGTGCCTTAAAGTCTTACTCCCTTACCTCTGAAATTATTTCTGCTGAATATTTGCATACTGCAGCTGTTTGGTTAGCTTTTGCATATCCTACATTAACTTTATTACAAGCTGAGATAAGTACAAACTTACAGTGTTATAAGATAGTACTGAATTTTATTTTTCTGCTTATTGTTTCATTGAATATTGTATTAAAATAGTACTGCATTTATTTGCTTTTTTATTTGATTACTGAAAATTCTGAGCTCTCCTCTCTGCAGTTAATGTATTCTTCTCCCTTCATTGTTATTCGGTGTAGAAGTCTTAGCCTAGATGGAATTTCTGCTTTAAAGTCTTAGTCGATTATCTCTAAAATATTTTTGCTGAATAGATGGATAGTGGAGCTGTTTGTTTAGCTTTTGCATTCCCAAAATCAACATTATTACAAGCTGAGATAAGTACAAACTTGCAGTGTTGTACGATTGTACTGAATTTTATTTTTTCTGTTTACTGTTTCATTGAATAGCATGTTAAAATAGTATTATATTTTTCTGCTTATTTGTTTACTGAAATTTCTGAGCTCTCCTGTCTGCAGTTTGTTTATTCTTCTCCCTTCATTGTTATTCGGTGTTGAAGTCTTTGCCTAGAGGGATTCTCTGTCCCTTCAAGTCTTATTCCCTTATCTCTGAAATTAATTCTTCTGGAGAGTTGCATACTGGAGCGGTTTAGTTAGATTTTGCATACACTACATCAACTTTATTACAAGCTGCTTATTTGTTTAAGTACAAACTTACAGTGTTATAAGATAGTACTGCTTTTGTTTTTTCTGTTTATTGTTTCATTAAATATTGTTTTTAAAATAGTACTGCATTTATGTGCTTATTTGTTTACTGAAAATTCTGAGCTCTCCTGTTTGCAGTTAGTTTATTCTTCTCCCTTCATTGTTATTCGGTGTAGAAGTCTTGGCCTAAAGGGATTCTGTGTGCCCTAAAGTCTTAGTCCCTTATTTCTGAAGTTATTTCTGCTGAATTGTTGCATACTGGAGCTGTATGGTTAGCTTTTGCATATCCTTCATCAGCTTAATTACAAGCTGAGATAAGTACAAAGTCTTAGTGTTGTAACATAGTACTGAATTTTATTTTTTCTGTTTATTGCTTCATTAAATATTGTGTTTCGAATAGTACTGTATTTTATCTGCTTATTTATTTGTTTACTGAAAATTTTGAACTCTCCTGACTACCCTTAGTTTATTCTTCTCCCTTCATTGTTATTCGGTGTAGAAGTCTTATCCTAGAAGTATACTCTGTCCCTTAAATTCGTAGTCTTTTATCTCTGAAATTATTTCTGCTGAATAGTTGCATACTGGAGCTGTTTTGTTAGCTTTTGCATACCCTACATCAACTTTAATACAAGCTGAGATAAGTAGAAATGTGTAGTGTTATAAGAGAGTACTGAATTTTATTTTTTCTCTTTATTGTTTCATTGATATTGTGTTAAACTAGTACTGCATTTATCTGGTTATTTATTTGTTTACTGAAAATTCAGAACTCTCCTGTCTCCAGTTAGTTTATTCTTCTCCCTTCATTGTTATTCATAGGTTCATAGATTAGTACTAAGCTAACTGCTCTGGCGAGCCATTTTAAGCCTAGCCAGTTCTCCCTTGCAAGACTTAAAATATGCACCTCGTGTTTGTAAGGCAAACACCTTAACCATTAGGCCACCCTACCAACGGTGAGGAAGTCTTAGCATAGAGGGATTCTCTGTGCCTTAAAGTCTTAGTCCCTTAACTCTGAAATTATTTCTGTTAAATAGTTGCATACTGGAGCTGTTTGGTTAGCTTTTGCATACCCTACTTCAACTTTATTACAAGCTGAGATAAGTACACCCTTGCAGTTTTATAAGGTAGTACTACTGAATTTTATTTTTTCTGTTTATTTCTTTGAAAATTGTGTTAAAAATATTATTGAATTTATCTGCTTATTTATTTGTTTACTGAAAAGTCTGAGCTCTCCTGTCTGCAGTTAGTTTATTCTTCTCTCTTCATTGATGTCTTTCAAGAATGCAACTGCAGTCATAACATATGGGTTGTCCTGCCTCAGGCAGTCCTCGGTCGGCCGGATTCCAAAGTCTGGGTCCGACGTCGGCTGATGTCGCATTTCTCTCTGATGTCAGAGTGGCTGGAGTATATAAGCATCAGCCGATGCCATTTTCTTCAGTCTTTCTTGCCGCGTGGTGCCCGAAGCAGAAGCAGTTCGCAAGTGCCGGTCGGTCAGCTCCTGTATTCTTCGAATCCAAAGTCATCAAAAAAGCTAAGTACCCCGTTGGGGATCTTTTCTTATCTCAGCATTGCCATTTGGCTTATCTACTGTGCCCAGAGTATTCACAAAATGCCTGGCTTCAGTAATTGCTCATTGCAGGCTCCAGGGGATCCAAATTTACCCATACCTGGACGACTGCCTCATACAAGCGGACGACAAATTGATTTTGACAAAAAACTTGAACTATGTCATACAATTGCTACAGGCTCTGGGATACACAGTCAACTTCCAAAAGTCAAGACTTCAGCCATCCCAGCAAATAACCTTCTTAGGAGCCAATCTAGACACAGCCTCTCAAATGGCTTACCTGACGGAAGACAAGCAAGAGAAGTTAACTCATTATTTCAAAGGTTTGGCAAAACTCACCCAGATGACTGCAAGGAGATTCCTACAGGCCCTGGGTTACATGGCATCCTGCATTCTCTTGGTTCCATTAGCAAGACTACACATGAGAAAGCTTCAATGGTACCTAAAAAGCCTATGGTCTCAGCACAGCAACAACCTAGAGACAACCATACTGCTCATTCCATGCCTACAAAAGGAATTCCTATGGTGGGCCTCGGTAAGCCAGGCAAACACAGGTATGTCATTCAAAAAACCTCAGATAACACAGACCATGACAACAGATGCCTCAGACCTTGGATGGGGGGCGCACATGGAGGGCAGATGTATACAAGGACAATGGTCTCCAAAGGAAACACATCTGCATATAAACCAAAAGGAAATGCTGGCAGTAATGCATGCCATTGAGGCCTTTCGACAACAACTTCAGCAAGGCCATCTACTGATACGGACAGACAACACCACTGTGATGTGGTACATAAACAAGCAAGGGGGCACCCATTCTTACCCCCTATGCAGACTGACAATGAATCTTTGGGAAAAATCACTGAGCCTAAACATACAGTTGCAATCCCAGTTTGTTCCAGGCAAAGACAATGTGCTGGCAGACAGCCTAAGCAGGAATTTCATAGATCCACACGAGTGGAGGTTACATCTGAAAACCTTCACACAATTCACCTCGTCATGGGGCAGGCCAGAAGTAGACCTATTTGCCTCCCACCTCAACCATCATCTACAAAAATTCTGTTCAAGGACATATCATCCACAAGCTTGGAAAATAGATGCTCTTTCATTCAACTGGAACTTCCTAAAAATCTATGCATTCCCACCTCTGCCACTGATGACTACAGTATTACTAAAGATCAAAGCAGAGAGGCCCAAGAGGATCCTAATAGCTCCAGACTGGCCAAGACAACACTGGTATCCACTACTACGGAGCATATGTCACAACAAAAAGTGGGCCCTTCCCCAATGGCCCCTACTTTTGACTCAACACAACTTCAAAACAGTGCATCCAAACCTTCAGACGCTGCAGCTAACAGCCTGGGAGATCCCATGAATAACCTCAATCTATCTCTCTCCAAGGAAGTTCAGCGGATATTAACAGAAGCTCGAAGACCATCCACCAGAAAGGTTTACTTAGCAAAATGGAAGAGATTCAGCATTTGGAATACCAGCAAGGGACATGATGCATCATTACTGAACATCCCACTCATCCTGGAATATTTGGCAGATATGCTACAGAATGGACTCTCATATTCTTCCATAAAGATACATGCTTCAGCTATTTCAGCTAGATATAACACTGATCCACCTGTGTTTTCACATCTTTTGTTAAGGCAATTCCTCAGGGGAATCAAGAACATTAATCCACCAAGAAAGGTTCCAGTGCCAGCTTGGGACCTCAACTTTGTCCTAGAAAAACTGACTCTACCTCTCTTTGAGCCAGCAGCTTCAGTGGACTTACAATTTCTTTCATGGAAGACAGCTTTCCTGTTGGCAATTACCTCAGCAAGAAGAGTTTCGGAACTACAGGCCCTAATGGCAATACCACCGTTCATAATCTTTCACAGAGACAGGGTCTCCTTAAGAACCAACCCTACTTTTATGCCAAAGGTGGTATCTAGGGTTTCTTTAAATCAAGCTATTCACCTGCCTACTTTCTTCCCCAATCCTGAGAGCAAGGGGGAAAGACTGTTGCATACCTTGGACATTCACAGACAACTTCGCTACTACCTGGACAGAACCAAGACCAGTAGGAAGTCTGATCAGCTTTTGGTAGCTTACGCCCCTGGAGTACAAGTAAAAGCAATTTCCAAACAGACTATTTCAAAATGGATTGGACATTGCATCAGATTTTGTTATTCCTTCCATGGGAAGAATGTTCCAGCCAATGTCAGACCACACTCCACCAGAGCTACAGCCACCTCTACAGCATTCTTAAGAGGGGTGCCTACAAAAGACATTCTAGAAGCTGCTACATGGAGCTCTGTGCATACATTCTCCAAACACTACAATCTCCCTTTATACTCCAGATCCAGAGCAGGCTTTGCTTCGGCAGTCCTGCAGGGTTTGATTGCCACACCATCTCTTTCCTAGAGCATTCCTCCTCCCCCAGCTAAGCTATGGTATTCAACCCATATGTTATGACTGCAGTTGCATTCTTGAAGGACATAGTGCAGTTTTGTACCTACCATAAATGTAGATGTCCGATAGATATGCAACTGCAGTCGGATTTTCCCTCCCTCCATACCCCTCTATGCCTTGGGTCCACTCCTATCCCTTTTTCTCTTAGCTGGGGATATCTTTTTATGGTGTATCTGTTTATTGCTTACTTATTTGTCTGGAATCCTGTTTTTGTCTTCCAATTTGATTACAGCCTTCCTTGGAGGGCACCTGGCATCTGGGGCAAGAAACACTGAAGAAAATGGCATCGGCTGATGCTTATATACTCCAGCTGCTCTGACGGAGAGAAATGCGACATCAGCCGACATCGGACCCAGACTTTGGAATCCGGCCGGCTGAGGGCTGCCTGAGGCAGGACAACCCATATGTTATGACTGCAGTTGCATATCTATCGGACATTTACATTTATGGTAGGTACAAAACTGTACTTTATTTGGTGTAGAAGTCTTAGTCTAGAGTGATTTTCTGTGCCTTCAAGTCATAGTTTCTTATCTCTGAAATTATTTCTACTGAATGGTTGCATACTGAAGCTGTTTGGTTAGCTTTTGCATACCCTACATCAACCTTATTCCAAGCTGAGGTAAGTGCAAACTTGCAGTGTTATAAGGTAGTATTGAATTTTATTATTTCTGTTTATTGTTTCATTGAATATTGTTTTAACAACAGTACTGCATTTATCTGTTAATTATAAACCCATTCTGCTCCCAAAAGGATTTTACTGGGAAAGTATGTCCTGTGCTTTATCCATTGTACATTACTGAAGGTTATACATACTTTCTAGCAGCTCTCTGTACGCTTTCCTGCCAGGTTAGCCAGCAGCCAAAGCTTTCCCCTTTCCTGCCCACCACCCTATACCTCCTCTTTCGTACATCTATTTCCCTCTTGTCCACTTCTCAACTCACTCCTCCCTTGATTATTCTCTAACCTTCTCTATAGTATGCAAGCTCCTTCCTCTCTCCTTCCTACTTCTCTCATGTAAGGGTCTCTGCTGTATCATACTGACTGACCACTAGGTGGTGCTCCCATTCCTTTCTGCTCTCTCCACTTTCTTGTCTCCTCTTCTCCATATCCTTACCCATATAGTTCTCCGACTATCCTACTACTCCATCCCTTACCATTTCTCCCTTAATTACCTGTCCTCTTCTCCTCACTACTTATACTCCTCTCTATTCTCCCCTTATATGTCTCTGTTCCATCTTCTTCTGTCATCTCTTTACATCTATCCACTACTCTGATTTGCTGCCAGTCTTACATCTCACTTCACAGCTGTGCAAGCTTACCTTCTGGCTCTCATACTCCACTGATTGTTTTCCTTCCATTTTCTACTTCCTTTGGCTCTTCCCACTCCGTTCGCCCTGCGGGCTCACTCCGCTCCCCTACCCTACCCCCAATTCTCACCCACCCCCAGTACCTCTAGATTTATACCTTTCTAACCCCTCCTACACACTCCAATCAGCCTCTCTCTATCTACTCTTCATTACCCCTCCCACTTGTGACTCCTCCCTCTCCACTCAAGCCTGCACTCCTACCCACACTAAGACAAGATTTTCACATCCTCTCCCACTTCCTTACCTCTCTTCCTCAAATAGCCTTCAAACTTCAATCTTTTCTCTTCCCAATCCCCCTCCTCCCAAAGTATGCCCTCCCAAATCCTTCACACAATTCTTAGCCCATGCTCCCTTCTTGCACTTCTAATTCCTCTCTATCTTACTACTTCCTTCCCTCCCTTATCTCCCTTACACCTACCCACTTCTCAAACTATCCACTACTCTCACTCTCCACCTGCTTTCATTACTCACTACAACACCATTTATTCCTCTCTTATTCCTCCTAAACTACTGTACCTATTCTTTCCTAAACTCCTCTCAACTACAACAACTACCTTCACTGTTACACCAATACCATCTCCAAACAACTTCTCTCTCAATAAATCGAAACGACTAAAAGCTAATCCCTATAATGACCTAGCCTTATCTGGAGATATCCATCCCAACCCCGGTCCTTCCTTTACTACTAACAACATTCTCCCCCCAACCACTACTTCTTCCATAGCACACTCCAACTCCACCCTTCCATTTTCCCCTCCTACCTCCTCTCTTAACTCCCTTAAGTTCTTTACTATAAATGCCCAGAGCCTAAATAATAAAATACACCAAATACAAGCTTGGATTTGCCACAACCAACCTGACATCTTAGCAGTCTCTGAAACTTGGCTAAAACCCCATACTGCAGACTCCGAAATCCTTCCTCCTGGTTACCAAATCCATAGAAGCGACCGTCTAAACAGAAAAGGAGGAGGCTCTGCACTAATCTACTCTAACCTTCTCTCTGTAATCCCTCTACAAACTCCAATTCCACAATTCAAAAATTCTGAGCTAACAGCTAGTCTCCTACGACTAAATAAACACATAAATATCTGCATTATCTCCCTTTATATATCCCCTGGCGACAACATCTCTACCCTTGAAAATATTCTTCACTGGGCCTCAACCAAAATAAAATTTGAAACTTTCATCCTTGGCGATGTTAATATTGATTGGAATAAAATTAACTCTCCTTCTCCCTCCCTATTCATTAACCTGTACAACTTTACCCAAGTAATTCACACTATCACACGCCCAAATAAACACCATCCCCCAGGATCCATCATCGACTGGATCTTAGTCTCCCACCCAAACAAAATAACACTCTCTGGCACTATCCCAGACACCTTTAGTGACCATCTCCCTGCATTCATACATCGCTCAAACAACACAACTAAACATCAGCACCATTACATCCACACTCGTAATCTCAGCAACTTCAACCCCTCTAACTTTTCAAACACTCTTAAACACATTAACTGGCAAATTCTAAATACTCTTCCCCTTGACAACGCAGTAGAACATTTCAACTCCACTTTCCTAACAATTCTCAACTCCCAAGCCCCTCCAAGAAACAAACGAATCAAAACTAATTCTGCTCCATGGCTCTCCAAAGAAACCAAACAAATCATGAATTGTAGGGACAAACTCTGGAAGCTCTACCAGAAGAATAAGATACCTTCCACCCTGCTTCAATACACACAACTTCGCAACCAAGCAAAAAAACTAATCATCTCTGACAAAAAAAACTATTATAATAAACTTCAGTCTAACAATAACGTAAACCCAAAACAATTCTGGAAATCTATTAATTCCCTACTCCTCCCAGGATCCAGGAATAATCCCTGCCCTGACCCTAGCATAACTGACTCAGAACTCAGCTCTCTCTTTAACACATTTTTTACTGACTCTATAGCTAATCTTACCAAATCTTTCCCAGACAACAATCCTTCCTACTCTCATTCCTCTTCTCCCTCCTACCCTCCTCACTCCCCTCCTAATTTCAATCTCAAACCTGTTCCAACTACTTTTATAAAGAGACTCCTCACTAAACTAAAGCCTTGCTCAAATGCCCCTGACAACATACCCTCCTCCTTCCTGAAAGCTGCTGCTGAAGGTATTGCCATCCCTATCAGCATCCTAATCAATAGATCTTTAAAAGAATCTTACGTACCCAAACTCTGGCGTGCTGCCTTCATCCTTCCTCTTCATAAAGGAGGCAAAAACACTAATATCTCCAACTTCCGCCCAATCGCCCTTCTTTCACCTATATCAAAAATTCTTGAAAAATGTGTCCACCACCAACTTATGCCTTTCTTAACCCAAAATAACCTCATAACTCCCACCCAGCATGGTTTCCGCCCTGGCCACAGCACCATTACCGCCTTACTATCCTTCTTAGATACAGTAAATCGGGCCCGAGACTCCGGCTTACTAGTATCCTCAACACTACTATAACTTTCTAAAGCCTTCGACACTATCTCCCACAATCACCTACTCTGTCATCTCTCTAACCTTCATCTTTCCCCTGAAACCCTCTCCTGGTTCTCCAGCTACCTATCTGACAGATCACAAGCTGTCAGATGGAATAACTCTACCTCCTCATTCCTGCCCACTCCCACCGGTGTTCCCCAGGGATCCATCCTTGGACCCATGCTTTTCAACATCTTCATAAATAACCTTCACTCTGTCATCCCTGACACAACAGTTATCCAATACGCTGATGACTCCACCTTAGTTTGCTCCGCTGCCAACTTGCCAGAATTACTGTCAAAAACTCAAATAGCTTTTTCCACTACTGAGATCTGGATGCACTGCAACCATCTCTCTCTCAACTCTAATAAATCTAAAATACTTCTCTTCCCACCCACCAGGGCCTACTCCTTCGACAAAAATGCTTTCAAAGTCCTTAGCCAAAACAACACTGCCATAGAAGTGGTTCCTTCTGCAAAACTCCTAGGTATCACCATAGATGAATACCTCAAATTTGATATCCACGTACAACAAAACATCAAGAAAACCCACCAAAAACTTGGTATGCTCTACAGGAATAACCGCTTTCTCTCCAGCTCCTCCAGGCATACTTTAGCAACTACCTATCTCCTTCCTTCCTTACTTTATGGAGCCCCTCTTCTAACTAACCTGTTTTCTTCCCTCACCTCTAAACTTGAAACTTGCTACAATAAAATCTCCAAATTCGCAACCAAATCCAAAAACTGTACTCACCACTGCCTCTCCCTACAATCATTGAACTGGCTGCAACTCCCTAACTACCTCGACTACCTCCAACTTACCACTGCTCACAAATTAATATTTTTCCTAATAAGTGCCCAGCTCTAACAAACATCCTTCCCCCTTACATCCCAACCAGATCCCTGAGATCTGAACATCAAAATTTCATCGCTATTCATAAACCCAAACGCCCTGCAGGCCAACTCCTTCTCTCTTTCATAGTAGGCAAAAAATGGAACTCTCTTCCTCCCTCACTTAGGACAATACCTTACCCAGAATCTTTCAAAACTCAACTTTTCTCATTTCTATCCTCCAAACGCAAATGCTCCTGCTTTCACCCTACATAAATACAAATACATTTCCCCATAGAGCCTACTAAACTCCTGATGCAAACATTACTACATCCTCTCCTTTTCTATTTACCTTACTCAAACTTATTCCATCACCTTCTGTTCTTTCAATTTCTCTCTCAACTCTTAGCATGTATATAACACAACTGTCCAGTAATCACTGATGCCTATTTCTAGACAATTGATTCCTATTGCTCTGAATGTAAAAACCTGCAACTTTGTCTCATTGCTTGTACAATGACAATTTATTATTTTACTATACCTGTTTTGCATGAATTCATATTTGTATTTTTCCTCTGTATTTGAAATTTCTTTTTGTAACCTCTTATTGTGTGTAGTGTGTGTTTTTTTTTGTGGAGCTTTTCTCCCCGGGCCTCCACTGAAAATGGGCACTTTCTGGCCCAGTGGACTTCCCCGGTAATCAAACTGAAATAAAATAAAATAAAATAATAAAAATAAAATATTAGTTTACTGAAAATTCTGAGCTCTTCTGTCTGTAGTTTGTTTATTCTTCTCCCTTTATTGTGATTCATTTTAGAAGTATTAGCCTAGAGGTATTCTCTGTACCTTATAGTCTTAGTCCCTCATCTGTGAAGTTATTTCTGCTGAATAGTTTCATACTGGAGCTGTTTGGTTAGCTTTTGCATACCTTACATTAACTTTATTACACGCTGAGATAAGTACAAACTTGCAGTGTTATAAGGTACTGAATTTTATTTTTTTCTGTTTATTGTTTCATTGAATATTGTGTTTTAAATAGTGGTGTTTTATCTGCTTATTTCTTTGGTTACTGAAAATTCAGAGCTGTCCTGTCTCCAGTTATTTTATTCTTCTCCCTTCATTGTTATTTGATCTAGAAGTATTTGCCTAGAAGGATTTTCTGTGCCTAAAAGTGTTAGTCCCTTATCTCTGAAATTATTTCTGCTGAACAGTTACATACTGGAGCTGTTTGGTTAGCTTTTACTTATCCTACATCAACTTTATTACAAGCTTAGTACTCCAGTGGCTACTCTTCACACAATGGTCTTACCAACAACTGCCCTTGTCATACGAGATTCTATTAACGAACCTTTGCAAAAAGGATTTCAATTGGTGGCTGAACAGTGACTATATAGTAGTCAGATGTCCCCTTGTTCTCCCCCAACCCACAGCCACAGTGACCACGGATGCTTCCCTGGTAGGGTGGGGGGGGCTATTTCAGGGAAAGACTGTCCAAGGTACTTGGTCAAGCATGGAATCACATTTGCATATAAATGTCCTGGAGCTGAGAGTGGTGTTCCTGGCGTTGCAACACTTTCACGACTCTCTTCCTCCAGGGGCAATTGCAATTCAGATGGACAACATGTCAGTAGTGTGGTACATCAACAAGCAAGGGGGAACCAGATCATATCCCTTATGCCAAGAGGCCCTAAGAATTTGGCAGTGGGCTACATTCACCAGATGCTTTCTAATAGAAACGCACATCCCGGCGTCATCCAACATGATAGCGGACAAACCGAGCAGGGCCATCCTATTGCCTCACAAGTGGTCCCTCAAACATCAGGTGGCGGTCAGGATTTTCCGCAGATGGGGCCATCCTTGCTGTGATCTGTTTGCATCTCTGATGAATGCCAAATGCAGCAACTACTTTGCCCTTTATCCCCCACCAGGGAGCAACCCGAGGGACGCGTTCATACACGGTTGGCCCTCGGGCCCCTTATATGCCTTCCCGCCACTTCCCCTAATTCCCAAATTCATACAGAAAGCCAAAAGTCTAGGAAGGACTGTGATTCTGATAGCCCCGTCTTGGCCTCGTCAGACTTGGTTCCCCTTCCTACAGAAGTATTGAGTGGAAGAACCATGGACTCTGGACCCAGTGCCAGACCTTCTGACTCATTCGTCGGGAGTTATTCATCCCTCCCTCATCTCCCTGAAACTGAGAGCTTGGCTGCTCCAATTTCCATATTAGCCAGGTCGCAAGATTTGTCTCCCGCGGTCCAACATATTATAGTTTCCTCTCATAAATTGTCAACCAGGAAGCTATATAACAGCAAATGGAAAGGATTTGTTCACTGGGTTTCTAACCACGACATTGACCCTTATGTTGTCCCTATTCATACCATTTTAGAGTTCTTGTCTTCCTTGTTCTATGAGGGTGCAGCTGCTGCCACCATAAAAGTTCAATTGGCTGCAATTTCCAACTTTCATGTAGGGTTTAACGGGTCTAACATCATGTCCCACAGACTATGTAAAGCCTTTTTGAAAGGAACCCACCATCTCAGACCTCCTATCAGACAACCTATCTCTCCCTGGAATTTGAATCTTGTTTTATCCCAGTTGATGCTTGCCCCCTTCAAACCCACATCATCCTGTTACTTGAAGTTTCTCTCCTGGAAAACTATATTTCTGGTAGCCATTACATCTGCGCGTAGGGTCTCCGAACTTCAAGCTTTATCTTCCAAGCCCCCATATTTGATCTTCCACCCTGATAGGGTCTCCCTTAGGACACATCCTACCTTTTTTCCTAAGGTCTGTTCAGAAACTAACTTAAATCAGTCCATTGAGCTCCCAACCTTTCTTAGACACCATACCAACAGACTGGAATATATGTTACACAAGCTTGATGTTCACAGACAAATGAGATTCTACTTGGACAGAACGAAAGACTTCAGACAATCGGATCAACTCTTTGTCTCTTACGCAGAGAACAAGAAAGGTTCTGCGGTGTCAAAAATCACATTATCTAAGTGGCTTTCTGACTGCATTAAATTCATTTACTCCTCCACTAACCAGCCATTACCGAATAATGTCAAAGCCCATTCTACCTGGGCTGTTTCTACGTCATTAGCTCATGCAGCTCGTTTACCCTTGGATACCATTTGTGCAGCTGCCATGTGGTCAAAACCTCACACGTTTATCACTCATTACAAAGTGGACAGGGCCTCCAGGGACAGGGCTTCCTTTGGTTCCACTGTGCTCAGGAATGTTCTCCCTTGAGCCACCCAGGGTTAGGGTGCTTGGGACGCTACCCACGTGTAAGTACAAAACGGCGAGATAGAACAACTTCACATAAAAAAGTTATGTCCTTACCATAATGTTTCATGTGAGTTGTTCATCTCGCCTTTTTGTTCTTACATTCCCTCCCACCTTCCCCTTCCTGTTGAGAAAGATGGTTGCCTTGGGGGGATTGGTCTGTCTTGTCAGCCGGTCTTCTTGGGACAGACTGTGTTTTTCTCCTTTCTGCATCTATAGGTACCTAGTTAGGTTGGTGCTGTAGTTTTTCTTGCTTTTAGGCTGTCTTTGGGTGCAGCGTACTAGATCTGGGGGTTTACAGTAGAGCATCATGGGATATACAGTAGGTCTTGAGCTTCTCTGAGAGTTTGAGCTTGAAAAGCGGCCGACTCGGAGCTGAGGGATCGGCTCCGAACCCACGTGTAAGAACAAAAAGGCGAGATGAACAACTCACATGGAACATTATGGTAAGGCCATAATTTCTTTTTTAATGAAAATTCTGAGCTCTCCTGTCTGCGGTTAGTTTATTCGTCTCCCTTCATTGTTATTCGATGTAGAAGTCTTAGCCTTGAAAGATTCTCTGTGCCTTAAAGTCTTAGTCTCTTATCTCTGAAATTACTTCTGCTGAATAGTTGAATACTGGAGCTGTTTGGTTAGCTTTTGCATGTCGTACATCAATTTTATTACAAGCTGAGATAACTACAAACTTGCAGAGTTATGAGATAGTACTGAATTGTATTTTTTCTGTTTATTCTTTCATTGAATATTGTGTAATAAATAGTACTGCATTTACCTGCTTATTTATTTGTTTTCTGAAAAGTCTAAGCTCTCCTGTCTGCAGATTTTTTATTCTTCTCCCTTCATTGTTATTCGGTGTAGATGTATTTGCCTAGAGGGAGTCTCTGTGCCTTAAAGTCTTAGTCCCTTATCTCTGAAATTATTTGTGCTGAATAGTTACATACTGGACCTGTTTCTTTAGCTTTAGCATACCCTTCATCAACTTAATTACAAGCTCAGATAAGTACAAACTTGCAGTGTTATAAGATAGTACTGGATTTTATTTTTTCTGTTTATTGTTTCATTGAATATTGTGTTAAAAATAGTACTGCATTTATCTGCTTATTTTTTGTTTACTGAAAATTCTGAGTTTTTCTGTCTGCAGTTAGTTTATTCTTCTCCCTTAATTGTTATTCGGTGTAGAAGTCTTACCCTAGTGGAGCTGTTTCATTAGCTTTTGCATTCCCTACATAAACTTTATTACTAGCTGAGATAAGTACAATCTTGCAGTGTTATAAGGTATTATTGAATTTTCTTTTTTCTTTTTATTGTTTAATTGAATATTGTGTTATAAATAGTACTGCTTTTTTCTGCTTATTTATTTGTTTAATGAAAATTCTGAGCTCTCCTGTCTGCAGTTATTTTATTTTTCTGCCTTCATTGTTATTCGATGCAGAAGTCTTAGCCTAGAGGGATTCTCTGTGCCTTAAAGTCTTAGTCCCTTATCTCTGAAATTATTTCTGCTGAATAGTTGCATACTGGAGCTGTTTTGTTAGCTTTTGCATACCCTACATCAACTTTATTACAAGCTGAGATAAGTACAAACTTGCAGTGTTATAAGATAGTACTGGATTTTTTTTCTGTTTATTGTTTCAATAAAAATTGTGTTAAACTAGTACTGCATTTATCTGCTTATTTATTTGTTTACTGAAAATTCTGAGCTCTTCTGTCTGCAGTTACTTTATTCTTCTCCATCAATTGTTATTCATTGTAGAAGTCTTAGCATAGAGGGATTCTCTGTGCCTTAAAGTCTTAGTCACTTATCTCTGAAATTATTTCTGCTGAATAGTTGCATACTGGAGCTGTTTAGTTAGCTCTTGCATACCCTACATCAACTTTATTACAAGCTGAGATAAGTACAACCTTGCAGTGTTATAAGATAGTACTGAATTTTATTTTTCTAGTTATTGTTTCATTGAATATTGTGTTAAAATAGTACAGCATTTATCTGCTTATTTATTTGTTTACTGAAAATTCTGAGATCTCCTGTCTGCAGTTAGTTTATTCTTCTCCCTTCATTGTTATTCAGTGTAGAAGTCTTAGCCTAGAAGGATTCTCTGTGCCTTAAAGTCTTAGTCCCTTATCTCTGAAATTATTTCTGCTGAATAGTTGCATACTGGAGCTGTTTGGTTAGCTTTTGCATACCCTACATCAACTTTATTACAAGCTGAGATAAGTACAAACTTGCAGTGTTATAAGATAGTACTGAATTTTATTTTTTCTGTTTATTGTTTCATTGAATATTGTGTTAAAATAGTACTGCATTTATCTGCTTATTTATTTGTTTACTGAAAATTCTGAGCTCTCCTGTCTGCAGTTAGTTTATTCTTCTCCCTTCATTGTTATTCAGTGTAGAAGTCTTAGCCTAGAGGGATTCTCTGTGCCTTAAAGTCTTAGTCCCTTATCTCTGAAATTATTTCTGCTGAATAGTTGCATACTGGAGCTGTTTGGTTAGCTTTTGCATACCCTACATCAACTTTATTACAAGCTGAGATAAGTACAAACTTGCAGTGTTTTAAGATAGTACTGAATTTTATTTTTTCTGTTTATTGTTTCATTGAATATTGTGTTAAAAATAGTACTGCATTTATCTGCTTATTTATTTGTTTACTGAATATTCTGAGCTCTCCTGTCTGCAGTTACTTTATTCTTCTCCCTCAATTGTTATTCGGTGTAGATGTCTTAGCATAGAGGGATTCTCTGTGCCTTAAAGTCTTAGTCACTTATCTCTGAAATTATTTCTGCTGAATAGTTGCATACTGGAGCTGTTTAGTTAGCTCTTGCATACCCTACATCAACTTTATTACAAGCTGAGATAAGTACAAACTTGCAGTGTTATAAGATAGTACTGAATTTTATTTTTCTGTTTATTGTTTCATTGAATATTGTGTTAAAAATAGTACTGCATTTATCTGCTTATTTATTTGTTTACTGAAAATTCTGAGCTCTCCTGTCTGCAGTTAGTTTATTCTTCTCCCTTCATTGTTATTCAGTGTAGAAGTCTTAGCCTAGAGGGATTCTCTGTGCCTTAAAGTCTTAGTCCCTTATCTCTGAAATTATTTCTGCTGAATAGTTGCATACTGGAGCTGTTTGGTTAGCTTTTGCATACCCTACATCAACTTTATTACAAGCTGAGATAAGTACAAACTTGCAGTGTTATAAGATAGTACTGAATTTTATTTTTCTGTTTATTGTTTCATTGAATATTGTGTTAAAATAGTACTGCATTTATCTGCTTATTTATTTGTTTACTGAAAATTCTGAGCTCTCCTGTCTGCAGTTAGTTTATTCTTCTCCCTTCATTGTTATTCATTGTAGAAGTCTTAGCCTAGAGGGATTCTCTGTGCCTTAAAGTCTTAGTCCCTTATCTCTGAAATTATTTCTGCTGAATAGTTGCATACTGGAGCTGTTTGGTTAGCTTTTGCATACCCTACATCAACTTTATTACAAGCTGAGATAAGTACAAACTTGCAGTGTTATAAGATAGTACTGAATCTTATTTTTTCTGTTTATTGTTTCATTGAATATTGTGTTATAAATAGTACTGCCTTTATCTGCATATTTATTTGTTTACTGAAAATTCTGAGCTCTCCTGTCCGCAGTTAGTTCATTCTTCTCCCTCCATTGTTATTCAGTGTAGAAGTCTTAGCATAGAGGGATTCTCTGTGCCTTAAAGTCTTAGTCCCTTATCTCTGAAATTATTTCTGCTGAATAGTTGCATACTGGAGCTGTTAGGTTAGCTTTTGCAAACCCTACATCAACTTTATTACAAGCTGAAATAAGTAGAAATTTGCAGTGTTATAAGATAGTACTGAATTTTATTTTTTCTCTTTATTGTTTCAATGAAAATTGTGTTAAAATAGTACTGCATTTATCTACTTATTTATTTGTTTACTGAAAATTCTGAGCTCTCCTGTCTGCAGTAAGGTTATTCTTCTCCCTTCATTGTTAATCAGTGTAGAAGTCTTAGCCTAGACAGATTCTCTTTGCCTTAAAGTCTTAGTCCCTTATCTCTGAAATTATTTCTGCTGAATAGTTGCATACTAGAGCTGTTTGGTTACCTTTTGCATACCCTAGATCTACTTTATTACAAGCTCAGATAAGTACAAACTTGCAGTGTTATAAGTTAGTACTGAATTTTATTTTTTGTTTATTGTTTCATTGAATATTGTGTTAAAATATTACTGCATTTATCTGCTTATTTAATTCTTTACTGAAAATTCTGAGCTCTCCTGTCTTAAGTTAGTTTATTCTTCTCCCCTCATTGTTATTCGGTGTAGAAGTCTTACCCTAGAGGGATTCTCTGTGCCTTAAAGTCTTAGTCCTTTATCTCTGAAATTATTTCTGCTAAATAGTTGCATACTGGAGCTGTTTGGTTAGCTTTTGCATTCCCTACATCAACTTTATTACAAGCTGAAACAAGTAGAAACATTTAGTGTTATAAGATAGTACTGCATTTTATTTTTCTATTTATTGTTTCATTGAATATTGTGTTAAAATAGTACTGCATTTATCTGCTTATTTATTTGTTTACTGAAAATTCTGAGCTCTCCTGTCTGCAGTTAGTTTATTCTTCTCCCTTCATTGTTATTCAGTGTAGAAGTCTTAGCCTAGAGGGATTCTCTGTGCCTTAAAGTCTTAGTCCCTTATCTCTGAAATTATTTCTGCTGAATAGTTGCATACTGGAGCTGTTTGGTTAGCTTTTGCATACCCTACATCAACTTTATTACAAGCTGAGATAAGTACAAACTTGCAGTGTTATAAGATAGTACTGAATTTTATTTTTCTGTTTATTGTTTCATTGAATATTGTGTTAAAAATAGTACTGCATTTATCTGCTTATTTATTTGTTTACTGAAAATTCTGAGCTCTCCTGTCTGCAGTTAGTTTATTCTTCTCCCTTCATTGTTATTCAGTGTACAAGTCTTAGCCTAGAGGGGTTCTCTGTGCCTTAAAGTCTTAGTCCCTTATCTCTGAAATTATTTCTGCTGAATAGTTGCATACTGGAGCTGTTTGGTTAGCTTTTGCATACCCTACATCAGCTTTATTACAAGCTGAGATAAGTAGAAACTTGCAGTGTTATAAGATAGTACTGAATTTTTTTTTCTGTTTATTGTTTCATTGAATATTGTGTTAAAATAGTACTGCATTTATCTGCCTATTTATTTGTTTACTGAAAATTCTGAGCTCTCCTGTCTGCAGTTAGTTTATTCTTCTCCCTTCATTGTTATTTGGTGTAGAAGTCTTAGCCTAGAGGGATTCTGTGTTTCTTTAAGTCTTAGTCCCTTATCTCTGAAATTATTTCGGCTGAATAGTTGCATACTGGAGCTGTTTGATTAGCATTTGCATACCCTACATCAACTTTACTACAAGCTGAGATAAGTACAAACTTGCAGTGTTATAAGATAGTACTGGATTTTTTTTCTGTTTATTGTTTCAATAAAAATTGTGTTAAACTAGTACTGCATTTATCTGCTTATTTATTTGTTTACTGAAAATTCTGAGCTCTTCTGTCTGCAGTTACTTTATTCTTCTCCATCAATTGTTATTCAGTGTAGAAGTCTTAGCATAGAGGGATTCTCTGTGCCTTAAAGTCTTAGTCACTTATCTCTGAAATTATTTCTGCTGAATAGTTGCATACTGGAGCTGTTTGGTTAGCTTTTGCATACCCTACATCAACTTTATTACAAGCTGAGATAAGTACAAACTTGCAGTGTTATAAGATAGTACTGAATTTTATTTTTCTGTTTATTGTTTCATTGAATATTGTGTTAAAAATAGTACTGCATTTATCTGCTTATTTATTTGTTTACTGAAAATTCTGAGCTCTCCTGTCTGCAGTTAGTTTATTCTTCTCCCTTCATTGTTATTCAGTGTAGAAGTCTTAGCCTAGAGGGATTCTCTGTGCCTTAAAGTCTTAGTCCCTTATCTCTGAAATTATTTCTGCTGAATAGTTGCATACTGGAGCTGTTTGGTTAGCTTTTGCATACCCTACATCAACTTTATTACAAGCTGAGATAAGTACAAACTTGCAGTGTTATAAGATAGTACTGAATTTTATTTTTTCTGTTTATTGTTTCATTGAATATTGTGTTAAAATAGTACTGCATTTATCTGCTTATTTATTTGTTTACTGAAAATTCTGAGCTCTTCTGTCTGCAGTTACTTTATTCTTCTCCATCAATTGTTATTCAGTGTAGAAGTCTTAGCATAGAGGGATTCTCTGTGCCTTAAAGTCTTAGTCACTTATCTCTGAAATTATTTCTGCTGAATAGTTGCATACTGGAGCTGTTTAGTTAGCTCTTGCATACCCTACATCAACTTTATTACAAGCTGAGATAAGTACAACCTTGCAGTGTTATAAGATAGTACTGAATTTTATTTTTTCTAGTTATTGTTTCATTGAATATTGTGTTAAAAATAATACTGCATTTATCTGCGTATTTATTTGTTTACTGAAAATTCTGAGCTCTCCTGTCTGCAGTTAGTTTATTCTTCTCCCTTCATTGTTATTCAGTGTAGAAGTCTTAGCCTAGAGGGATTCTCTGTGCCTTAAAGTCTTAGTCCCTTATCTCTGAAATTATTTCTGCTGAATAGTTGCATACTGGAGCTGTTTGGTTAGCTTTTGCATACCCTACATCAACTTTATTACAAGCTGAGATAAGTACAAACTTGCAGTGTTATAAGATAGTACTGAATTTTTTTCTGTTTATTGTTTCATTGAATATTGTGTTAAAATAGTACTGCATTTATCTGCTTATTTATTTGTTTACTGAAAATTCTGAGCTCTCCTGTCTGCAGTTAGTTTATTCTTCTCCCTTCATTGTTATTCAGTGTAGAAGTCTTAGCCTAGAGGGATTCTCTGTGCCTTAAAGTCTTAGTCCCTTATCTCTGAAATTATTTCTGCTGAATAGTTGCATACTGGAGCTGTTTGGTTAGCTTTTGCATACCCTACATCAACTTTATTACAAGCTGAGATAAGTACAAACTTGCAGTGTTATAAGATAGTACTGAATTTTATTTTTCTATTTATTGTTTCATTGAATATTGTGTTAAAATAGTACTGCATTTATCTGCTTATTTATTTGTTTACTGAAAATTCTGAGCTCTCCTGTCTGCAGTTAGTTTATTCTTCTCCCTTCATTGTTATTCAGTGTAGAAGTCTTAGCCTAGAGGGATTCTCTGTGCCTTAAAGTCTTAGTCCCTTATCTCTGAAATTATTTCTGCTGAATAGTTGCATACTGGAGCTGTTTGGTTAGCTTTTGCATACCCTACATCAACTTTATTACAAGCTGAGATAAGTACAAACTTGCAGTGTTATAAGATAGTACTGAATTTTTTTTTCTGTTTATTGTTTCATTGAATATTGTGTTAAAATAGTACTGCATTTATCTGCTTATTTATTTGTTTACTGAAAATTCTGAGCTCTCCTGTCTGCAGTTAGTTTATTCTTCTCCCTTCATTGTTATTCATTGTAGAAGTCTTAGCCTAGAGGGATTCTCTGTGCCTTAAAGTCTTAGTCCCTTATCTCTGAAATTATTTCTGCTGAATAGTTGCATACTGGAGCTGTTTGGTTAGCTTTTGCATACCCTACATCAACTTTATTACAAGCTGAGATAAGTACAAACTTGCAGTGTTATAAGATAGTACTGAATTTTATTTTTTCTGTTTATTGTTTCATTGAATATTGTGTTAAAATAGTACTGCATTTATCTGCTTATTTATTTGTTTACTGAAAATTCTGAGCTCTCCTGTCTGCAGTTAGTTTATTCTTCTCTCTTCATTGTTATTCAATGTAGAAGTCTTAGCCTAGAGGGATTCTCTGTGCCTTAAAGTCTTAGTCCCTTATCTCTGAAATTATTTCTGCTGAATAGTTGCATACTGGAGCTGTTTGGTTAGCTTTTGCATACCCTACATCAACTTTATTACAAGCTGAGATAAGTACAAACTTGCAGTGTTATAAGATAGTACTGAATTTTATTTTTCTGTTTATTGTTTCATTGAATATTGTGTTAAAATAGTACTGCATTTATCTGCTTATTTATTTGTTTACTGAAAATTCTGAGCTCTCCTGTCTGCAGTTAGTTTATTCTTCTCCCTTCATTGTTATTCAGTGTAGAAGTCTTAGCCTAGAGGGATTCTCTGTGCCTTAAAGTCTTAGTCCCTTATCTCTGAAATTATTTCTGCTGAATAGTTGCATACTGGAGCTGTTTGGTTAGCTTTTGCATACCCTACATCAACTTTATTACAAGCTGAGATAAGTACAAACTTGCAGTGTTATAAGATAGTACTGAATTTTATTTTTCTGTTTATTGTTTCATTGAATATTGTGTTAAAAATAGTACTGCATTTATCTGCTTATTTATTTGTTTACTGAAAATTCTGAGCTCTCCTGTCTGCAGTTAGTTTATTCTTCTCCCTTCATTGTTATTCAGTGTAGAAGTCTTAGCCTAGAGGGATTCTCTGTGCCTTAAAGTCTTAGTCCCTTATCTCTGAAATTATTTCTGCTGAATAGTTGCATACTGGAGCTGTTTGGTTAGCTTTTGCATACCCTACATCAACTTTATTACAAGCTGAGATAAGTACAAACTTGCAGTGTTATAAGATAGTACTGAATTTTATTTTTCTATTTATTGTTTCATTGAATATTGTGTTAAAATAGTACTGCATTTATCTGCTTATTTATTTGTTTACTGAAAATTCTGAGCTCTCCTGTCTGCAGTTAGTTTATTCTTCTCCCTTCATTGTTATTCAGTGTAGAAGTCTTAGCCTAGAGGGATTCTCTGTGCCTTAAAGTCTTAGTCCCTTATCTCTGAAATTATTTCTGCTGAATAGTTGCATACTGGAGCTGTTTGGTTAGCTTTTGCATACCCTACATCAACTTTATTACAAGCTGAGATAAGTACAAACTTGCAGTGTTATAAGATAGTACTGAATTTTATTTTTTCTGTTTATTGTTTCATTGAATATTGTGTTAAAAATAGTACTGCATTTATCTGCTTATTTATTTGTTTACTGAAAATTCTGAGCTCTCCTGTCTGCAGTTAGTTTATTCTTCTCCCTTCATTGTTATTCAGTGTAGAAGTCTTAGCCTAGAGGGATTCTCTGTGTCTTAAAGTCTTAGTCCCTTATCTCTGAAATTATTTCTGCTGAATAGTTGCATACTGGAGCTGTTTGGTTAGCTTTTGCATACCCTACATCAACTTTATTACAAGCTGAGATAAGTACAAACTTGCAGTGTTATAAGATAGTACTGAATTTTATTTTTCTATTTATTGTTTCATTGAATATTGTGTTAAAATAGTACTGCATTTATCTGCTTATTTATTTGTTTACTGAAAATTCTGAGCTCTCCTGTCTGCAGTTAGTTTATTCTTCTCCCTTCATTGTTATTCAGTGTAGAAGTCTTAGCCTAGAGGGATTCTCTGTGCCTTAAAGTCTTAGTCCCTTATCTCTGAAATTATTTCTGCTGAATAGTTGCATACTGGAGCTGTTTGGTTAGCTTTTGCATACCCTACATCAACTTTATTACAAGCTGAGATAAGTACAAACTTGCAGTGTTATAAGATAGTACTGAATTTTATTTTTTTGTTTATTGTTTCATTGAATATTGTGTTAAAATAGTACTGCATTTATCTGCTTATTTATTTGTTTACTGAAAATTCTGAGCTCTCCTGTCTGCAGTTAGTTTATTCTTCTCCCTTCATTGTTATTTGGTGTAGAAGTCTTAGCCTAGAGGGATTCTCTGTGCCTTAAAGTCTTAGTCCCTTATCTCTGAAATTATTTCTGCTGAATAGTTGCATACTGGAGCTGTTTGGTTAGCTTTTGCATACCCTACATCAACTTTATTACAAGCTGAGATAAGTACAAACTTGCAGTGTTATAAGATAGTACTGAATTTTATTTTTTCTGTTTATTGTTTCATTGAATATTGTGTTAAAATAGTACTGCATTTATCTGCTTATTTATTTGTTTACTGAAAATTCTGAGCTCTCCTGTCTGCAGTTAGTTTATTCTTCTCCCTTCATTGTTATTTGGTGTAGAAGTCTTAGCCTAGAGGGATTCTCTGTGCCTTAAAGTCTTAGTCCCTTATCTCTGAAATTATTTCTGCTGAATAGTTGCATACTGGAGCTGTTTGGTTAGCTTTTGCATACCCTACATCAACTTTATTACAAGCTGAGATAAGTACAAACTTGCAGTGTTATAAGATAGTACTGAATTTTATTTTTTCTGTTTATTGTTTCATTGAATATTGTGTTATAAATAGTACTGCATTTATCTGCTTATTTATTTGTTTACTGAAAATTCTGAGCTCTCCTGTCTGCAGTTAGTTTATTCTTCTCCCTTCATTGTTATTCGATGTAGAAGTCTTAGCCTATTGGGATTCTCTGTGCCTTAAAGTCTTAGTCCCTTATCTCTGAAATTATTTCTGCTGAATAGTTGCATGCTGGAGCTGTTTGGTTAGCTTTTGCATACCCTACATCAACTTTTTTATAAGCTGAGGTAAGTATAAACTTGCTCTGTTATAAGATTATACTTTATTTTATTTTTCCTGTTTATTGTTATATTGAATAGCGCGTTGAAAGAGTACTCCATTTTTCTGCTTATTGATTAGTTTAATGAAAATTCTGAGCTCTTCTTTCTGTAGTTTGTTTATTCTTCTCCCTTCATTGTTATTCATTGTAGAAGTATTAGCCTAGAGATATTTTCTGTACCTTAAAGTCTTAGTCCCTTATCTATGAAGTTATTTGTGCTTAATAGTTGCTTACTGGAGCTGTTTGGTTAGCTTTTGCATACCCTACATCAAGTTTATTACATGCTGAGATAAGTACAAACTTCCAGTGTTATAAGGTACTGAATTTTATTTTTTCTGTTTTTTAAGACAGTCACCGTAAAACGTTGTCCCCTAATGGCTGTTCAGACGAAGCACCATAGAATTAAAGCTCCTCTGAAGTGAAGCTCGTTTAAACTCCACAAATACGGACCAAACTCTGCTGGCAAGAAGAAAATGCAGGCTGCAATCCAGATACGTTTAAAACACAGTTTTATTCGATAAGAACAAGTGGCTTTCGCCAAACTGGCTTCTTCAGACTATACAGCTCATACTTTATGAATGAAGTTTAAATAACCCACCCATTGCAATGATTGGTGAAAAAACATTAATTAAGTAATTGATAAAATAATGGCTAAGTGCTCAAATACAGAGAGCTTAAAGCCATACAATGTTAAAAACATTCATATCTCAGGCTTAAAACAGCTAAAAATACAAATGCAAGTATACATAAAAACATTATATACATATACTTTCAAATAAGCAATCCTGGTGTATACACTATAATACTTGTAGTAATTGATTTCTTTATATTATTTAGGTCTAAAAATTCTCCTATTCTTTAATACAGGTTTGATTTGTACCCTGTCATTCAAGCCTGGCGGCTCATCTGCTCTCATTTTTATTATCCATCTAAGCTCACATTCTAAGGTTTGATTAATAATATCACCCCCTCTTTTACTCATAAATAGTTGTTTTATAACACTAAAATGAAAAATGTGACCCATACCTGCTACTCTACAATGTCTAGCTAGTGCATTTACCTCCAACCCCATTCTAATGTGATAGTTGTGCTCCCTAATACGATCTCTGAGGGGCCTATTGGTTTTCCCTATATAAAAGGAGGGACATATTTCACATTTCGCAATATAAACCACATTTTTGCTATTACAATTAGTATCAGTATTGAAATAATACTTGTAACTAGAGACTGGATGTATAAAAATTAAGTCTTTGTTAATAAACTCACAGTGGTTACACTTACCACATGGCATGGTATTTATATTTTGTCTGGGCTCCATCTGTCTCAAGTTTAAATTCTTTGGTTTACACAACAGTCTCTTTAAGTTAGGTTTATTCTTAAATGTAATCCTTGGATTCGGCCCTGCTATTTCACCTATCGCGCTATCCGACAATAATATATCCCAGTGCCTTCCTAATATTTCTTTAACTGCCTTAGTATCTCTTGTATATGACATAATTGGTCTCACCCCTCCCATATTAGATGGTATATCTACCTCAGGGGGTTGATTTTGCTCTGCAAAATATGGTTTAGCTCTCGTAGTTCTCAGATTATTCACCTCTATAATAACCAACTCTGTTACTCTTTCATCATAACCCCTATCTATAAACCTACTCCTCAGCTCTTCCACCTCTCTTTCATAACCACTATCTGAGGGGTTGTAACGGGATGCTCGCATAAACTGACCCTTCAATATATTATGGTAAACATGGCTGGGGTGCATGCTCCCTCTATGTAAAAGTGTGTTCCTATGACATAGCTTCCTGTGGATCGTAGTATTAAGTAAGCCATTATCGAGTTTAAACACTTCTACATCTAAATATGAGATTTTAGTATCAGAATAATTCAACGTAAATTTCAGAAAACTAGTGGAAGTGTTCATATATTCAACAAAACTTCTAAGCATTTCTGCATCACCCAGCCAAACGAAAAAGAGGTCGTCCACGAATCTACGATACAACCCTGCATATTCCTTGATGGGGTCATAATTAGACAGGAATTGATCCTCCCATGCTGCCATAACTAGGTTGGCATAGCTATTGGCACAGGATGTGCCCATAGCCACGCCATCCCTTTGAAGGTAAACATTCTCACCAAAAATAAAGACATTGTTATGAAGTATGGTTTCCAAATATAGTGTGAGTAGGTCTATTCTTTTTTCCGAGAAATCTGAATGGAGGCGTAGGTAAGTCTGTATATGGTGAACCCCTATATCATTGGGTATCAAAGTAAATAGACTAACCACATCTAAAGTGACTAATAAATAGGGTGTTTCACCATCCAAATTACTAAAGTAGGTATATAAATCAAGCAGAAATTGCTTACTATCCTTCAATATACTTTCATTAATGTCCACTAAGGGTCTCAGGGCCAATTCCAAATAGACTGATAGTGGTTCCATTACCCACCCTTGGCCAGCTACAATAGGTCTCATGGGTGGGTTACTTCGGGACTTGTGTATCTTAGGTAGTCCCTGTATTACCGGTATAACAGGATTCTCTACCTTAAAATATCCGTATAACTCATCGGTAATACTCGCTGACATAATGAGATCATCTAACATATAGTAAACATCAAAAACTTTCTGCTTTACTATTGCTGTATCTATCTTTAAATAGAATTTATCATCACTTAGAAGGTGTACCATTTTTTCATTGTAATCTACTAGGTCCATCAGTACAATAGGTCCACCCTTATCAGCTGGTCTAATAACTAAATGTGAATCTTTCTTCAGGTCATTAAGTGCACATCTTTGTTTATAATTCAAATTTTGACCATGACTCTTATAGGTATAATTCTGATAGTAATGTTGTATATCTCTCTCTAATACTTTACCAAAAACATCTATTACTGGATGTAGTTGTGGTATGTATGTACTATTAGGACGAAACCGAGGTGGTTGATTACGGTCATTACTTGACCCATAGTCTAGTTGGAGTTGTAACTTCCTTGTAAATAACCTAGTATCAAGTACTAGGTCAACCACATCATCCCTACTAGAGGGTATGAAGTTTAGGCCTTTATTAAGTACCTGTTTTTCAAACACACTCAAAGTCCTACTAGACAAATTCACTATCAGTGAGGGGCCCTCTCCCACATTTTCTTCAGGGTAGGTCCACTGTGGTCCTCTATCGACCCCTTTCTCTTGTGTCTGCCCCTGCTGGTAGAGCATCTCCTCCCTAGATATTGACTTTGAACTATCGGGAAAGGGGTATTAGTATTACCCACTACTGGGACCTTAGGTCTTACCACAGCCTCCTTATAGGTCTGTGCTGCCTGGCTACCTAAAGTTGGTTCATTATTACATTCTTGTTGTCCTTGTAATGTAGTTAGGCTATTCACAGTTTCATTCTGTATTAATGCAACACCTTTCTCTTTAGAAGGCGTATTTATCATTTGTGAAGATGTTAATTCCATTTCAATATTATTTACATTATTTTCACTGTTGCCCTGTGTAGAAACACTCGTGAAAGGATTGGAGGATGTCATAACATTCTCCAATGGTTTCCGTATGGAGGGCCTAGTGTTAGGTAAAACATTATTACGTTGGTAACTAGATACAGTCGCACTAGCATTGTTAGATTGTTCTTTAGGCCACATAAACACTTGACTATTCCTAAAATCTCTAACATCTCTAGTGATTTTAACTTTCTTTTGTTCTATTAGACGTTTTTCAAACAACATTACATCATCAAATACTCGTTCCAGTCTATTACAAACACCTGCATTTATACATTTCACATTTAAACATTCAAACCCTTGATTAACCAAGTCTTTAAGCATCATCTCTTCAGGAGTATGAAACTCTATGAGTAATCTCATATAATTATAACTGAGTTCCATATTTAGTTGTTGCCATTTGAAGAGAAGTTCGGGGAATCTATTCCCCGAAGTGGGCATTTTTAAAATACGTAGCCCTCGAGGTATAATACGCTTGGCTAAACATGCCTCAAAATATTGGCGTTGTACCTGTAGTTTTTTCAGTTTAATGAACATAGTCTCAAAGTCCTGCAGTTCTTTGGAAATATTTAAAAGTCCGTTTTCATTTTCACTAGCACCGTCAGATTCGCCATCTGGAGTAAAGTCCAACAGTACATTGTCACTCCCATTCAAGCAAGCTTGAAAGCGTGACGCACCCTTGCTGGTTCTGTCTCTTTCCGTACCTCCTGGTAATGCGTGGTAATTCAATATTCAAAGTATTCGTATCAGCCATCCTCTTGTGTTGCTGTGTCAGAAAACACAACAAATAAATCACAAAAAGGCAACACAGCACACAAACAGAGATCGGGGACAGCGTAACCAGATAAAGATAAATCAAGACAGTCACCATAAAACGTTGTCCCCTAATGGCTGTTCAGACGAAACACCATAGAATTAAAGCTCCTCTGAAGTGAAGCTCGTTTAAACTCCACAAATACGGACCAAACTCTGCTGGCAAGAAGAAAATGCAGGCTGCAATCCAGATACGTTTAAAACACAGTTTTATTCGATAAGAACAAGAGTGAGCGCTATCGCCAAACTGGCTTCTTCAGACTATACAGCTCATACTTTATGAATGAAGTTTAAATAACCCACCCATTGCAATGATTGGTGAAAAAACATTAATTAAGTAATTGATAAAATAATGGCTAAGTGCTCAAATACAGAGAGCTTAAAGCCATACAATGTTAAAAACATTCATATCTTAGAATGTGAGCTTAGATGGATAATAAGAATGAGAGCAGATGAGCCGCCAGGCTTGAATGACAGGGTACAAATCAAACCTGTATTAAAGAATAGGAGAATTTTTAGACCTAAATAATATAAAGAAATCAATTACTACAAGTATTGTAGTGTATACACCAGGATTGCTTATTTGAAAGTATATGTATATAATGTTTTTATGTATACTTGCATTTGTATTTTTAGCTGTTTTAAGCCTGAGATATGAATGTTTTTAACATTGTATGGCTTTAAGCTCTCTGTATTTGAGCACTTAGCCATTATTTTATCAATTACTTAATTAATGTTTTTTCACCAATCATTGCAATGGGTGGGTTATTTAAACTTCATTCATAAAGTATGAGCTGTATAGTCTGAAGAAGCCAGTTTGGCGAAAGCGCTCACTCTTGTTCTTATCGAATAAAACTGTGTTTTAAACGTATCTGGATTGCAGCCTGCATTTTCTTCTTGCCAGCAGAGTTTGGTCCGTATTTGTGGAGTTTAAACGAGCTTCACTTCAGAGGAGCTTTAATTCTATGGTGCTTCGTCTGAACAGCCATTAGGGGACAACGTTTTATGGTGACTGTCTTGATTTATCTTTATCTGGTTACGCTGTCCCCGATCTCTGTTTGTGTGCTGTGTTGCCTTTTTGTGATTTATTTGTTGTGTTTTCTGACACAGCAACACAAGAGGATGGCTGATACGAATACTTTGAATATTGAATTACCGTACCAGGAGGTACGGAAAGAGACAGAACCAGCAAGGGTGCGTCACGCTTTCAAGCTTGCTTGAATGGGAGTGACAATGTACTTGTTGGACTTTACTCCAGATGGCGAATCTGACGGTGCTAGCGAAAATGAAAACGGACTTTTAAATATTTCCAAAGAACTGCAGGACTTTGAGACTATGTTCATTAAACTGAAAAAACTACAGGTACAACGCCAATATTTTGAGGCATGTTTAGCCAAGCGTATTATACCTCGAGGGCTACGTATTTTAAAAATGCCCACTTAGAATAGATTCCCGAACTTCTCTTCAAATGGCAACAACTAAATATGGAACTCAGTTATAATTATATGAGATTACTCATAGAGTTTCATACTCCTGAAGAGATGATGCTTAAAGACTTGGTTAATCAAGGGTTTGAATGTTTAAATGTGAAATGTATAAATGCAGGTGTTTGTAATAGACTGGAGCAGTATTTGATGATGTAATGTTGTTTGAAAAACGTCTAATAGAACAAAAGAAAGTTAAAATCACTAGAGATGTTAGAGATTTTAGGAATAGTCAAGTGTTTATGTGGCCTAAAGAACAATCTAACAATGCTAGTGCGACTGTATCTAGTTACCAACGTAATAATGTTTTACCTAACACTAGGCCCTCCATACGGAAACCATTGGAGAATGTTACGACATGCTCCAATCCTTTCACGAGTGTTTCTACACAGGGCAACAGTGAAAATAATGTAAATAATATTGAAATGGAATTAACATCTTCACAAATGATAAATACGCCTTCTAAAGAGAAAGGTGTTGCATTAATACAGAATGAAACTGTGAATAGCCTAACTACATTACAAGGACAACAAGAATGTAATAATGAACCAACTTTAGGTAGCCAGGCAGCACAGACCTATAAGGAGGCTGTGGTAAGACCTAAGGTCCCAGTAGTGGGTAATACTAATACCCCTTTCCCGATAGTTCAAAGTCAATATCTAGGGAGGAGACGCTCTGCCAGCAGGGGCAGACACAAGAGAAAGGGGTCGATAGAGGACCACAGTGGACCTACCCTGAAGAAAATGTGGGAGAGGGCCCCTCACTGATAGTGAATTTGTCTAGTAGGACTTTGAGTGTGTTTGAAAAACAGGTACTTAATAAAGGCCTAAACTTCATACCCTCTAGTAGGGATGATGTGGTTGACCTAGTACTTGATACTAGGTTATTTACAAGGAAGTTACAACTCCAACTAGACTACGGGTCAAGTAATGACCGTAATCAACCACCTCGGTTTCGTCCTAATAGTACATACATACCACAACTACATCCAGTAATAGATGTTTTTGGTAAAGTATTAGAGAGAGATATACAACATTACTATCAGAATTATACCTATAAGAGTCATGGTCAAAATTTGAATTATAAACAAAGATGTGCACTTAATGACCTGAAGAAAGATTCACAGTTAGTTATTAGATCAGCTGATAAGGGTGGACCTATTGTACTGATGGACCTAGTAGATTACAATGAAAAAATGGTACACCTTCTAAGTGATGATAAATTCTATTTAAAGATAGATACAGCAATAGTAAAGCAGAAAGTTTTTGATGTTTACTATATGTTAGATGATCTCATTATGTCAGCGAGTATTACCGATGAGTTATACGGATATTTTAAGGTAGAGAATCCTGTTATACCGGTAATACAGGGACTACCTAAGATACACAAGTCCCGAAGTAACCCACCCATGAGACCTATTGTAGCTGGCCAAGGGTGGGTAACGGAACCACTATCAGTCTATTTGGAATTGGCCCTGAGACCCTTAGTGGACATTAATAAAAGTATATTGAAGGATAGTAAGCAATTTCTGCTTGATTTATATACCTACTTTAGTAATTTGGATGGTGAAACACCCTATTTATTAGTCACTTTAGATGTGGTTAGTCTATTTACAGTGATACCCAATGATATAGGGGTTCACTATATACAGACTTACCTACGCCTCCATTCAGATTTCTCGGAAAAAAGAATAGACCTACTCACACTATATTTGGAAACCATACTTCATAACAATGTCTTTATTTTTGGTGAGAATGTTTACCTTCAAAGGGATGGCGTGGCTATGGGCACATCCTGTGCCAATAGCTACGCCAACCTAGTTATGGCAGCATGGGAGGATCAATTCCTGTCTAATTATGACACCTTCAAGGAATATGTAGGGTTGTATCGTAGATTCGTGGACGACCTCTTTTTCGTTTGGCTGGGGGATGCAGAAATGCTTAGAAGTTTTGTTGAATATATGAACACTTCCACTAGTTTTCTGAAATTTACGTTGAATTATTCTGATACTAAAATCTCATATTTAGATGTAGAAGTGTTTAAACTCGATAATGGCTTACTTAATACTACGATCCACAGGAAGCTATGTCATAGGAACACACTTTTACATAGAGGGAGCATGCACCCCAGCCATGTTTACCATAATATATTGAAGGGTCAGTTTATGCGAGCATCCCGTTACAACCCCTCAGATAATGACTATGAAAGAGAGGTGGAAGAGTTGAGGAGTAGGTTTATAGATAGGGGCTATGATGAAAGAGTGACAGAGTTGGTTATTATGGAGGTGAATAATTTACGAACTACGAGAGCTAAACCATATTTTGCAGAGCAAAATCAACCCCCTGAGGTAGATATACCATCTAATATGGGAGGGGTGAGACCAATTATGTCATATACAAGAGATACTAAGGCAGTTAAAGAAATATTAGGAAGGCACTGGGATATATTATTGTCGGATAGCGCGATAGGTGAAATAGCAGGGCCGAATCCGAGGATTACATTTAAGAATAAACCTAACTTAAAGAGACTGTTGTGTAAACCAAAGAATTTAAACTTGAGACAGATGGAGCCCAGACAAAATATAAATACCATGCCATGTGGTAAGTGTAACCATTGTGAGTTTATTAACAAAGACTTAATTTTTATACATCCAGTCTCTGGTTACAAGTATTATTTCAATACTGATACTAATTGTAATAGCAAAAATGTGGTTTATATTGCGAAATGTGAAATATGTCCCTCCTTTTATATAGGGAAAACCAATAGGCCCCTCAGAGATCGTATTAGGGAGCACAACTATCACATTAGAATGGGGTCGGAGGTAAATGCACTAGCTAGACATTGTAGAGTAGCAGGTATGGGTCACATTTTTCATTTTAGTGTTATAAAACAACTATTTATGAGTAAAAGAGGGGGTGATATTATTAATCAAACCTTAGAATGTGAGCTTAGATGGATAATAAGAATGAGAGCAGATGAGCCGCCAGGCTTGAATGACAGGGTACAAATCAAACCTGTATTAAAGAATAGGAGAATTTTTAGACCTAAATAATATAAAGAAATCAGTTACTACAAGTATTATAGTGTATACACCAGGATTGCTTATTTGAAAGTATATGTATATAATGTTTTTATGTATACTTGCATTTGTATTTTTAGCTCTTTTAAGCCTGAGATATGAATGTTTTTAACATTGTATGGCTTTAAGCTCTCTGTATTTGAGCACTTAGCCATTATTTTATCAATTACTTAATTAATGTTTTTTCACCAATCATTGCAATGGGTGGGTTATTTAAACTTCATTCATAAAGTATGAGCTGTATAGTCTGAAGAAGCCAGTTTGGCGAAAGCGCTCACTCTTGTTCTTATCGAATAAAACTGTGTTTTAAACGTATCTGGATTGCAGCCTGCATTTTCTTCTTGCCAGCAGAGTTTGGTCCGTATTTGTGGAGTTTAAACGAGCTTCACTTCAGAGGAGCTTTAATTCTATGGTGCTTCGTCTAAACAGCCATTAGGGGGCAACGTTTTATGGTGACTGTCTTGATTTATCTTTATCTGGTTACGCTGTCCCCGATCTCTGTTTGTGTGCTGTGTTGCCTTTTTGTGATTTATTTTTTTTCTGTTTATTGTTTCATTGAATATTGTGTTATAAATATCAGTGCATTTATCTGCTTATTTGTTTTGTTACTGAAAATTCTGAGCTCTCTTGTCTCCACTTATTTTATTCTTCTCCCTTCATTGTTATTCGATGTAGAAGTCTTAGTCTAGAAGGATTTTCTGTGCCTAAATGTGTTAGTCCCTTATCTCCGAAATTATTTCTGCTGAACAGTTGCATACTGGAGCTGTTTGGTTAGCTTTTTCTTACCCTACATTGTCTTTATTACAAGCTAAGCACAAACTTGCACTGTTATATGATAGTACAGAATCTATTTTTTCTGTTTATTGTTTCATTGAATATTGTGTTATAAATAGTAGTGCATTTATCTGCTTATTTATTTGTTTACCGAAAATTCTGAGCTCTCCTGTCTGCAGTTAGTTTATTCTTCTCCCTTTATTGTTATTCGGTGTAGAAGTCTTACCTTATAAAGATTCTCTGTGCCTTCAAGTCGTAATCTCTTATCTCTGTGAAATTATTTCTGCTGAATAGTTGCATACTAGAGCTGTTTGATTATCTTTTGCACACTCTACATCAACTGTATTACAAGCTCAGATAAGTACAAACTTGCAGTGTTATAAGGTAGAACTGAATTTTATTTTTTGTGTATTGTTTCATTGTATATTGTGTTAAAAATAATACTGCATTTCTCTGCTTATTTATTTTACTTAAAATTCTGAGCTCTCCTGTCTGCAGTAAGTTTATTCTTTTCCCTTCATTGTTATTTGGTGTAGAAGTCTTAGCATAGAGGGATTCTCTGTGCCTAAAAATGTTAGTCCCTTATCTCTGAAATTATTTCTGCTGAATAGTTGCATACTGGAGCTGTTTAGTCACCTTTTGCATACCCTACATCAACTTAATTACAAGCTGAGATAAGTACAAACTTGCAGTGTTAAAAGATAGTACTGAATTTTATTTTTTTCTGTTTGTTTCATTGAAAATTGTGTTAAAATAGTACTGCATGTATCTGCTTATTTATTTGTTTACTGAAAAGTCTGAGCTCTCCTCTCTGCAGTTAGTTTATTCTTCTCCCTTCATTGCTATTTGATGTAGAAGTCTTAGCCTCGGGGGATTCTTTCTGCCTTAAAGTCTTAGTCCCATATCTCAGAACTTTTTTCTTCTGAATAGTTGCATATTGGAGCTTTTTGGTTAGCTTTTACTTACCCTACATCAACTTTATTACAAGCTGAGATAAGTACAAACTTGCAGTCTTATAAGATAGTATTTATTTATTTATTTTTATTTTACATTTGTTGACAGGGATGGTCCGACTGGATACAGATCCGTTTTCAGCGGAGTCCCGGGGAGAAAAGCTCCAGACATACAACAATTTAGAAGTATTACACATATCCCGGGGAAAAAAGCTCCAGACATACAACAATTTAGAAGTATTACACATATTGGGTAAATAACATTAAGTAAAAGTGAGTACTGAATCTTATTTTTTCTGTTTATTGTTACATTGAATGTTGTGTTTAAAACAGTACTGCATTTATCTGCTTATTTGTTTACTGACAATTTTAAGCTCTCCTGTCTCCGGTTACTTTATTCTTCTCACTTCATTGTTATTCAGTGTAGAATTCTTTACCTAGAGGGATTCTCTGTTCCTTAAAAGTCTTAGTCCCTTATCTCTGAAGTTACTTCTGCTGAATACTTGCATACTGGAGCTGTTTGGTTTGCTTTTGCATACCCTACATCAATTTTATTACAAGCTGGGATAAGTACAAATTTGCCGTATTATAAGATAGTACTGAATTTTATTTTTCTATTTATAGTTTCACTGAATATTGTGTTAAGAATAGTACTGCATTTATCTGCTTATTTATTAGTTTACTGAAAATTCTGAGCTCTCCTGCCTGTAGTTAGTTTATTCTTCTCCCTTCATTGCTACTCAATGTAGAAGTCTTAGCCTAGAGGTATTTTCTGTGCCTTAAAGTCTTAGTTCCTTATCTCTGAAAATATTTCTGCTGAATAGTTGAGTACTGGAACTGTTTGGTTAGCTTTTGAATACCCTACATCTACTTTATTACAAGCTGAGAAAAGTACAAACTTGCAGTGTTAGTACTGAATTTTATTTTTTCTGTTTATTGTTTCATTGAATATTGTGTTATAAATAGTAGTGCATTCATCTGCTTAATTATTTGTTTACTGAAAATTGTGAACTCTCCTGTCTGCCCTTAGTTTATTCTTCTCCCTTCATTGTTATTCGAAGTAGAAGTCTTAACCTAGAGGCATTCTCTGTGCCATAAAGTCTTAGTCCCTTATCTCTGAAATTATTTCTGCTGAATAGTTGCATACTGTAGTTGTTTGGTTAGCCTTTGCATACCCTACATCAACTTTATTAAGAGCTGAGATAAGTAGAAACTTGCAGTGTTATAAGATAGTACTGAATTTTATTTTTTCTCTTTATTGTTTAATTGATATTGTGTTAAAATAGTACTGCATTTTTCTGCTTATTTATTTGTTTACTGAAGGTTCTGAGCTCTCCTTTCTCCAGTTAGTTTATTCTTCTCCCTTCATTGTTATTCATAGGTTCATAGATTAGTACTAAGCTAACTGATCTTGCGAGCCATTTTAAGCCTAACCAATTCTCCCTTGCAAGACTCAAACCCTGCACCTTGTGTTTGTAAGGCAAACACCTTAACCATTAGGCCACCCTTCCAACGGTGTGGAAGCCTTAGCCTAGAGGAATTCTCTGTGCCTTAAAGTCATAGTCCCTTATCTCTGAAATTATTTCTGTTAAATAGTTGCATACTGGAGCTGTTTGGTTAGCTTTTGCATACCCTACTTCAACTTTATTACAAGCTGAGATAAGTACACACTTGCAGTGTTATAAGGTAGTAGTACTGAATTTTATTTTTTCTGTTTATTTCTTTGAAAATTGTGTTAAAAATATTACTGCATTTATCTGCTTATTTATTTGTTTACTGAAAAGTCTGAGCTCTCATGTCTGCAGTTAGTTTATTCTTCTCCCGTCGTTGTTATTCGGTGTAGAAGTCTTAGCCTAGAGTGAATTTTTGTGCTTCAAGTCGTAGTTTCTTATCTCTGAAATTATTTCTGCTGAATGGTTGCATACTGGAGCTGTTTGGGTAGCTTTTGCATACCCTATATCAACCTTATTCCAAGCTGAGATAAGTGCAAACGTGCAGTGTTATAAGGTAGTATTGAATTTTATTATTTCTGTTTATTGTGTCATTGAATATTGTTTTAACAATAGTACTGCATTTATCTGCTTATTTATTAGTTTACTGAAAATTCTGAGCTCCTCTGTCTGTAGTTTGTTTATTCTTCTCCCTTCATTGTGATTCATTTGAGAAGTATTAGCCTAGAGGTATTCTCTGTACCTTAAAGTCATAGTCCCTTATCTATGAAGTTATTTCTGCTGAATAGTTGCATACTGGAGCTGTTTGGTTAGCTTTTGCATACCCTACATTAACTTTATTACACACTGAGATAAGTACAAACTTGCAGTGTTTTAAGGTACTGAATTTTATTTTTTCTGTTTATTGTTTCATTGAATATTGTGTTATAAATAGTAGTGCATTTATCTGCTTATTTGTTTGGTTACTGAAAATTCAGAGCTGTCCTGTCTCCAGTTATTTTATTCTTCTCCCTTCATTGTTATTCGATGTAGAAGTCTTAGCCTAGAAGGATTTTCTGTGCCGAAAAGTGTTAGTCCCTTATCTCCGAAATTATTTCTGCTGAACAGTTACATACTGGAGCTGTTTGGTTAGCTTTTACTTACCCTACATCAACTTTATTACAAGCTGAGATAAGTACAAACTTGCAGTGTTATAAGATATTACTGAATTTTATTTTTTCTGTTTATTGTTTCATTGAATATTGTGTTATAAATAGTAGTTCATTTATCTGCTTATTTATTTGTTTACCAAAAATTCTGAGCTCTCCTGTCTGCATTTTTTTTATTCTTCTCCCTTCATTGTTATTCAATGTACGAGTCTTTGCCTAGAGGGATTCTCTGTTTCTTCAAGTCTTATTCCCTTATCTCTGAAATTATTTCTTCTGGATAGTTGCATACTGGAGCTGTTTGGTTAGCTTTTGCATACCCTACATCAACTTTATTACAAGCTGAGATAAGTACAAACTTGCAGGGTTATAAGGTATTATTGAATTTTTTTTCTGTTTATTGTTTCATTGAATATTGTGTTATAAATAGTACTGCATTTATCTGCTTATTTATTTGTTTACTGAAAATTCTAAGCTCTCCTGTCTGCAGTTAGTTTATTCTTCTCCCTTCATTGTTATTCGGAGTAGAAGTCTTAGCCTGGAGGGATTCTCTGTGCCTTCAAGTCGTAGTGTCTTATCTTTGAAATTATTTCTGCTGAATAGTTGCATACTGGTTAGCTTTTACATACCCTACATAAACTTTATTACAAACTCAGATAAGTACAAACTTGCAGTGTTATAAGATAGTACTGAATTTTATTTTTTCTGTTGATGGTTTCATTGAATATTGTCTTAAAAATAGTACTGCATTTATCTGCTTTTTTATTTTTTTACTAAAAATTCTCAGCTCTCTTGTTTGCAGTTAGTTTATTCTTCTCCCTTTATTGTTATTCGGTGTAGGAGTCTTAGCCTTGAAGGATTATCTGTGCCTTAAAATCTTAGTCCCTTTTCTCTGAAATTATTTCTGCTGAATAGTTGCATACTGAAGCTGTTTGGTTAGCTTTTGCATACCCTACATCAACTTTATTACAAGCTGAGATTAGTACAAACTTGCAGTATTATAAGATATTACTGAATTTTATTTTTTCTGTTTATTATTTCATTGAATATTGTGTTAAAATAGTACTGCATTTATCTGCTTATTTATTTGTTTACTGAAAATTCTGAGCTCTCCTGTCTGCAGTTAGTTTATTATTCTCCCTTCATTGTTATTCAGTGTACAAGTCTTACCCTAGCGGGATTCTCTGTGCCTTAAAGTTTTAGCCCCGTATGTCTAAAATTATTTTTGCTGAATAGTTGCATACTGGAGCTGTTGGTTAGCTTTTGCGTACCTTACATCAACTTTATTACAAGCTGAGATAAGTACAAACTTGCAGTGTTATAAGATATTACTGAATTTTATTTTTTCTGTTTATTTCATTGAATATTGTGTTAAAAATAGTACTACATTTATCTGCTTATTTATTTGTTTACTGAAAATTCTGAGCTCTCCTGTCTGCAGTTAGTTTATTCTTCTCCCTTCATTGTTATTTGTTGTAGAAGTCTTAGCCTAGAGGGATTCTCTGTGCCTTAAAGTCTAAGTCCCTTATCTCTGAAATCATTTCTGCTGAATAGTTGCATACTGGAGCTGTTTGGTTAGCTTTTGCATACCCTACATCAACTTTATTACAAGCTGAGATAAGTACAAACTTGCAGTGTTATAAGATAGTACTGATTTTTTTCTGTTTCATGTTTCATTGAATATTGTGTTAAAATAGTACTGCATTTATCTGCTTATTTGTTTGTTTAGTGAAAATTCTGAGCTCTCCTGTCTTCGGTTAGTTTTTTCTTCTCCCTTCATTGTTATTCGGTGTAGAAGTCATAGCCTAGAGGGAATCTCTGTGCTTTAAAGTCTTAGTCTCTTATCTCTAAAATTATTTTTGCCGAATAGTTGCATAGTGGAGCTGTGTCGTTAGCTTCTGCATTCCCTACATCAACTTTATTACTAGCTGAGATAAGTACAATCTTGCAGTGTTATAAGCTATTATTGAATTTTCTTTTTTCTTTTTATTGTTTCATTGAATATTGTGTTATAAATAGTACTGCCTTTATCTGCTTATTTATTTGTGTAATGAAAATTCTGAGCTCGCCTGTCTGCAGTTAGTTTATTTTTCTCCCTTCTTTATTATTCGATGTAGAAGTCTTAGCCTATAGGGATTCTCTGTGCCTTAAAGTCTTAGTTCCTTTTCTCTGAAATTATTTCTGCTAAACAGTTGCATGCTGGAGCTGTTTTGTTAGCTTTTGCATACCCTACATCAACTTTTTTACAAGCTGAGGTAAGTATAAACTTGCTCTGTTATAAGATTGTACTTAATTTTATTTTTCCTGTTTATTGTTATATTGAATAGTGCGTTGAAATAGTACTCCATTTTTCTGCTTATTTATTAGTTTACTGAAAATTCTGAGCTCTTCTGTCTGTAGTTTGTTTATTCTTCTCCCTTCATTGTTATTCATTGTAGAAGTATTAGCCTAGAGGTATTCTCTGTACCTTAAAGTCTTAGTCCCTTATCTATGAAGTTATTTGTGCTGAATAGTTGCATACTGGAGCTGTTTGGTTAGCTTTTGCATACCCTACATCAACTTTATTACACGCTGAGATAAGTACAAACTTGCAGTGTTATAAGGTACTGAATTTTATTTTTTCTGTTTATTGTTTCATTGAATATTGTGTTAAAAATAATACTGCATTTCTCTGCTTATTTATTTTTTACTTAAAATTCTGAGCTCCCCTGTCTGCAGCAAGTTTATTCTTCTCCCTTCATTGTTATTTGGTGTAGAAGTCTTAGCATAGAGGGATTCTCTGTGCCTAAAAATGTTATTCCCTTATCTCAGAGATTATTTCTGCTGAATAGTTGCATACTGGAGCTGTTTTGTTAGCTTTTGCATACCCTACATCAACTTAATTACAAGCTGAGATAAGTACAAACTTGCAGTGTTATAAGATAGTACTGAATTTTATTTTTTCTGTTTTTTTCATTGAAAATTGTGTTAAAAATAATACTGCATTTATCTATTTATTTATTTGTTTACTGAAAAGTCTGAGCTCTCCTCTCTGCAGTTAGTTTATTATTCTCCCTTCATTGCTATTTGGTGTAGAAGTCTTAGCCTCGGGGGATTCTTTCTGCCTTAAAGTCTTAGTCCCATATCTCAGTACTTTTTTCTTCTGAATAGTTGCATACTGGAGCTTTTTGATTAGCTTTTGCATACCCTACATCAACTTTATTACAAGCTGAGATAAGTACAAACTTGCAGTCTTATAAGATAGTACTGAATCTTATTTTTTCTGTTTATTGTTACATTGAATGTTGTGTTTAAAACAGTACTGCATTTATTTGCTTATTTGTTTACTTAAAATTTTAAGCTCTCCTGTCACCGGTTACTTTATTCTTCTCACTTCATTGTTATTCGGTGTAGAAGTCTTTGCCTAGAGGGATTCTCTGTGCCTTAAAAGTCTTAGTCCCTTATCTCTGAAATTATTTCTGCTGAATACTTGCATACTGGAGCTGTTTGGTTTGCTTTTGCTTACCCTACATCAATTTTATTACAAGCTGGGATAAGTACAAATTTGATAGTACTGAATTTTATTTTTCTATTTATAGTTTTACTGAATATTGTGTTAAGAATAGTACTGCATTCATCTGCTTATTTATTAGTTTACTGAAAATTCTGAGCTCTCCTGCCTGTAGTTAGTTTATTCTTCTCCCTTCATTGTTACTCAGTGTAGAAGTCTTAGCCTAGAGGTATTCTCTGTGCCTTAAAGTCTTAGTTTCTTATCTCTGAAAATATTTCTGCTGAATAGTTGAGTACTGGAACTGTTTGATTAGATTTTGCATACCCTACATCAACTTTATTACAAGCTGAGAAAAGTACAAACTTGCAGTGTTAGTACTGAATTTTATTTTTTCTGTTTATTGTTTCATTGAATATTGTGTTATAAATAGTAGTGCATTAATCTGCTTAATTATTTGTTTACTGAAAATTGTGAACTCTCCTGTCTGCCCTTAGTTTATTCTTCTCCCTTCATTGTTATTTGAAGTAGAAGTCTTAACCTAGAGGGATTCTCTGTGCCACAAAGTCTTAGTCCCTTATCTCTGAAATTATTTCTGCTGAATAGTTGCATACTGGAGCTGTTTGGTTAGCTTTTGCATACCCTACATCAACTTTATTAAGAGCTGAGATAAGTAGAAACTTGCAGAGTTATAAGATAGTACTGAATTTTATTTTTTCTCTTAATTGTTTAATTGATATTGTGTTATAAATATCAGTGCATTTATCTGCTTATTTGTTTTGTTACTGAAAATTCTGAGCTCTCCTGTCTCCAGTTATTTTATTATTCTCCCTTTATTGTTATTCGATGTAGAAGAATTAGTCTAGAAGGATTTTCTGTGCCTAAATGTATTAGTCCCTTATCTTCGAAATTATTTCTGCTGAACAGTTGCATACTGGAGCTGTTAGGTTAGCTTTTGCTTACCCTACATTAGCTTTATTACAAGCTAAGCACAAACTTGCACTGTTATAAGACAGTACAAAATCTTATTTTTTCTGTTTATTGTTTCATTGAATATTGTTTTATAAATAGTAGTGCATTTATCTGCTTATTTATTTGTTTACCGAAAATTCTGAGCTCTCTTGTCTGCATTTAGTTTATTCTTCTCCCTTTTTTGTTATTCGGTGTAGAAGTCTTAGCTTTTAAAGATTCTCTGTGCCTTTAAGTCGTAATCACTTATCTCTGTGAAATTATTTCTGCTGAATAGTTGCATACTAGAGCTGTTTGGTTACCTTTTGCATACTCTACATCAACTGTATTACAAGCTCAGATAAGTGCAAACTTGCAGTGTTATAAGGTAGTACTGAATTTTATTTTTTGTGTATTGTTTCATTGTATATTGTGTTAAAAATAATACTGCATTTCTCTGCTTGTTTATTTTACTTAATATTCTGAGCTCTCCTGTCTGCAGTAAGTTTATTCTTTTCCCTTCATTGTTATTTGGTGTAGAAGTCTTAGCATAGAGGGATTCTCTGTGCCTAAAAATGTTAGTCCCTTATCTCTGAAATTATTTCTGCTGAATAGTTGCATACTGGAGCTGTTTAGTTACCTTTTGCATACCCTACATCAACTTAATTGCAAGCTGAGATAAGTACAAACTTGCAGTGTTAAAAGATAGTACTGAATTTTATTTTTTCTGTTTGTTTCATTGAAAATTGTGTTAAAAATAATACTGCATTTATCTGCTTATTTATTTGTTTACTGAAAAGTCTGAGCTCTCCTCTTTGCAGTTAGTTTATTATTCTCCCTTCATTGCTATTTGGTGTACAAGTCTTAGCCTTGGGGGATTCTTTCTGCCTTAAAGTCTTAGTCCCATATCTCAGAACTTTTTTCTTCTGAATAGTTGCATACTGGAGCTTTTTGGTTAGCTTTTGCATACCCTACATCAACTTTATTACAAGCTGAGATAAGTACAAACTTGCAGTCTTATAAGATAGTACTGAATCTTATTTTTTCTGTTTATTGTTACATTGAATGCTGTGTTTAAAACAGTACTGCATTTGTTTGCTTATTTGTTTACTGAACATTTTAAGCTCTCCTGTCTCCGGTTACTTTATTCTTCTCACTTTATTGTTATCCGGTGTAGAATTCTTTGCCTAGAGGGATTCTCTGTGCCTTAAAAGTCTTAGTCCCTTATCTCTGAAGTTATTTCTGCTGAATACTTGCATACTGGAGCTGTTTGGTTTGCTTTTGCATACCCTACATCAATTTTATTACAAGCTGGGATAAGTACAAATTTGCCGTATTATAAGATAGTACTGAATTTTATTTTTCTATTTATAGTTTCACTGAATATTGTTTTAAGAATAGTACTGCATTTATCTGCTTATTTATTAGTTTACTGAAAATTCTGAGCTCTCCTGCCTGTAGTTAGTTTATTCTTCTCCCTTCATTGTTACTCAGTGTAGAAGTCTTAGCCTAGAGGTATTCTCTGTGCCTTAAAGTCTTAGTTTCTTATCTCTGAAAATATTTCTGCTGAATAGTTGAGTACTGGAACTGTTTGGTTAGCTTCTGCATACCCTACGTCAACTTTATTACAAGCTGAGAAAAGTACAAACTTGCAGTGTTAGTACTGAATTTTACTTTTTCTGTTTATTGTTTCATTGAATATTGTGTTATAAATAGTAGTGCATTAATCTGCTTAATTATTTGTTTACTGAAAATTGTGAACTCTCCTGTCTGCCCTTAGTTTATTTGTCTCCCTTCATTGTTATTCGAAGTAGAAGTCTTAACCTAGAGGGATTCTCTGTGCCATAAAGTCTTAGTTCCTTATCTCTGAAATTATTTCTGCTGAATAGTTGCATACTGGAGCTGTTTGGTTAGCCTTTGCATACCCTACATCAACTTTATTAAGAGCTGAGATAAGTAGAAACTTGCAGAGTTATAAGATAGTACTGAATTTTATTTTTTCTCTTTATTGTTTAATTGATATTGTGTTAAAATAGTACTGCATTTTTCTGCTTATTTATTTGTTTACTGAAAGTTCTGAGCTCTCCTTTCTCCAGTTAGTTTATTATTCTCCCTTCATTGTTATTCATAGGTTCATCGATTAGTACTAAGCTAACTGCTCTTGTGAGCCATTTTTAGTCTAGCCAATTCTCCCTTGCAAGACTCAAACCTTGCACCTTGTGTTTGTAAGGCAAACACCTTAACCATTAGGCCACCCTTCCACCGGTGTGGAAGTCTTAGCCTAGAGGGATTCTCTGTGCCTTAAAGTCTTAGTCCCTTATCTCTGAAATTATTTCTGTTAAATAGTTGCATACTGGAGCTGTTTGGTTAGCTTTTGCATGCCCTACTTCAACTTTATTACAAGCTGAGATAAGTACACACTTGCAGTGTTATAAGGTAGTAGTACTGAATTTTATTTTTTCTGTTTATTTCTTTGAAAATTGTGTTAAAAATATAAAAATATTACTGTATTTATCTGCTTATTTATTTGTTTACTGAAAAGTCTGAGCTCTCCTGTCTGCAGTTAGTTTATTCTTCTCCCTTCATTGTTATTCGGTGTAGAAGTATTAGCCTAGAGTGATTTTTTTGTGCCTTCAAGTCGTAGTTTCTTATCTCTGAAATTATTTCTGCTGAATGGTTGCATACTGGAGCTGTTTTGTTAGCTTTTGCATACCCTACATCAACCTTATTCCAAGCTGAGATAAGTGCAGACGTGCAGTGTTATAAGGTAGTATTGAATTTTATTATTTCTGTTTATTGTGTCATTGAATATTGTTTTAATAATAGTTCTGCATTTATCTGCTTATTTATTAGATTACTGAAAATTCTGAGCTCTTCTGTCTGTAGTTTGTTTATTCTTCTCCCTTCATTGTGATTCATTTTAGAAGTATTAGTCTAGAGGTATTCTCTGTACCTTAAAGTCATAGTCCCTTATCTATGAAGTTATTTCTGCTGAATAGTTGCATACTGGAGCTGTTTGGTTAGCTTTTGCATACCCTACATTAACTTTATTACACGCTGAGATAAGTACAAACTTGCAGTGTTAATAGGTACTGAATTTTATTTTTTCTGTTTATTGTTTCATTGAATATTGTGTTATAAATAGTATCTCCTTATTTGTTTGGTTACTGAAAATTCAGAGCTGTCCTGTCTCCAGTTATTTTATTCTTCTCCCTTCATTGTTATTCGATGTAGAAGTCTTAGCCTAGAAGGATTTTCTGTGCCGAAAAGTGTTAGTCCCTTATCTCCGAAATTATTTCTGCTGAGCAGTTACATACTGGAGCTGTTTGGTTAGCTTTTACTTACCCTACATCAACTTTATTACAAGCTAAGTACAAACTTCCAGTGTTATAAGGTAGTACAGAATCTTATTTTTTCTGTTTATTGTTTCATTGAATATTGTGTTAAAAATAGTACTGCATTTATCTGCTTATTTATTTGTTTACTGAAAATTCTGAGCTCTCCTGTCTCCAGTTATTTTATTCTTTTCAGTTCTTTGTTATTCGTTGTAGAAGTCTTAGCCTAGATGGATTCTCTGTGCCTTAAAAGGCTTAGTCCCTTATCTCTAAAATTATTTCTGCTGAATACTTGCATACTGGAGATGTTTGGTTATCTTTTGCATACCTTACATCAACTTTATTACAAACTGAGATAAATACAAACTTGCAGTGTTATAAGGTAGTAGTACTGAATTTTATTTTTTCTGTTTATTGTTTCATTGAATATTGAGTTATAAAAAGTAGCGCATTTATCTGCTTAATTTTTTGTTTACTGAAAATTCGGAGCTCTCATGTCTGCAGTTAGTTTATTCTTCTCCCTTCATTGTTATTCGGTGTAGAAGTCTTAGCCTAGAGGGATTCTCTGTGCCTTCAAGTCATAGTCTTTTATCTCTGAAATTATTTCTGCTGAATAGTTGCATACTAGAGCTGTTTCGTTAGCTTTTGCATACCCTACATCAACATTATTACAAGCTCAGATAAGTACAAACTTGCAGTGTTATAAAGTAGTAGTGAATTTTATTTTTTCTGTTTATTGTTTCATTGAATATTGTGTTGAAAAAAATGGTGCATTTATCTGCTTGTTTATTTCTTTATTGAAAATTCTGAGCTCTGCTCTCTGAAGTTCGTTTATTCTTCTTCCTTCATAGTTATTCAGTGTAGAAGTCTTAGCCTAGAGGGATTCTCTGTGCCTTAAAGTCTTAGTCCCTTATCTCTGAAGTTATTTCTGCTGTATGGTTGCATACTGGAGCTGTTTACTGTTAGCTTTTGCATACACTACGTCAGCTTTGTTACAAGCTGAGATAAGTACAAACTGGCAGGTAGAGCATAAGAAATAAGGTAGAACTGAATTTTATTTTTTCTGTTTATTGCTTCATTGAATATTGTGTTATAAATCATACTTCATTTATCTGCTTATTATTTGATGTGAAGTTGTTTTATCTCGCTATTTTGTTCTTACATGTGGGTTCGGAGCCAATCCCTCGGCTCCGAGTCAGCCACTTTTCAAGCTCAAACTCTCAGAGAAGCTCGAGACCTAGTGTATATCCCATGATGCTCTACTGTAAATCCCCAGATCTAGTTTGCTGCTGCAACGGATCTACAGACTCGTCGGGCAAGCTCGGGCCAGTGCTATTTTTTTTCTATATTTAGAGATATTTTTCAAAAATATATTCTATTATAGTGTTAGCAAGTGTTAATATTTACAGTTAGTTATATTTAGAGTGTATTAGAATACTTAGAATTAGTTAAATTGGTGTGTGTTCTTATCAGCTGTTTGTTAGGCCTATCTTAGTTTTGTTTTGGGTGTGACAGGGCTCTGTCAGCCTGTTTGAGTGTGTTTTTTTTCTTAGAATTTACTTAGGATTACTTAGGATTAATAGATAGGTTAAAATTAGCTACTTCTGTAGAGTCTGTATGTATATATATATATATATATATATATATATATATATATGTGTGTGTGTGTATATATATATATATATATGTGTGTGTGTGTATATATATATATATATATATATATATATATATATATATATATATATACTGAATAATGTTTTCCTAAGTCTTAGTTCAGGGATCTGAACTGGTACATATATATTCTTATATTTACACTTATAGTTACATAGATTTTCCATTATAGGAAAATGTCTAAGAAGCAAAAGTCTGGCTTCAAAAGGTGTGAGTGTGGTCAGAAAATGTCAGTTATGGACACCCACTCCACTTGTGTCTACTGTTTGGGTTCTGTTCATTTGCAGGAAGTGTGCTCCATCTGCCTCTCCTTCAGCGCCAGAGTTCTCTTGGAGAGCAGCAGGAAGCTGGTAGACAGGGGACTCCTGAAGCCTGAGTTTCAGGCTGCTCTGGACAAGACCGACCTTTCTTCCAAGGCTTCGAAGGGGTTGAAGTCGTCCAAGGGGTCCTTGGAGCCTAAGTCCTCGGCTCCGAGCTCCTCTAGTGTGGTTCGATCATCGGCTCCACAGCCCTTGGAGCCATGTATCGATCCTTTACCTCGGAGCCCAGTTGTGGATCCAGTGTTAGAGACCCCTCAGTCTCCGATTCTTCAATCGGTGCCGTCTTTGGCTCCTTCAACCCATCCCTCGACCCATTCTTCGAGACTATCTGATGTGGACCTGGATCGAGTGGTTAAGAGATTGCTAGAGAACCCGGCCCTGGCCAAAATGCTTTCTGCTTCGAGCCACTCAGCTTTTAAGCCTGAAATTCCAACCCTACTTTCTTCTCCTCCTCCTCCGAAGCTAATCAAGCTGTCAGACCCGGGGCAGACAGAACTGATGTCGGTAGAGCCGTCGGGGCCGAGGTTTGATCCACCTCTCTTGGCTCCGTCACCCTTGATCTCCTCGGTTCTGACCGGGGAGTCTCGGGGCTGACACTACCTCGCTGGCTCCGGGGCGGAGAGTTGGACCGGTAGGTTGGTTCTGACCCTTCCACTAGGGGCTTCAGCACAGGTGGCTTCGGCTCCATCCTCAGGATTGGAGCACGGGGTCTTAGCTTGGGGAGGGCTGCCGGAATCTTCGGAGCCAACATGCTTTTTGGAGCGGGATTTTGGTGCCTTCGATGCCATGAGGAAGGTCATGTCTACCAAGACCACTACCTCCTCGGATCTTTCTTCCCCTCCCCCTAAAGGGCCTCATTCTGTCTTTTCCACACAGGTCCCTACCAAACGTTGAGACCCAGAGCCTCAGGTATCCCTATTGAGCAGCCCCTCCTCTACAGGGACTTCACTGGACGCTCCCACAGATGAAGTACCCAGGAAGAGGCTATGCAAGAGGAGGCACCTGGATTCCCCACAGGAATCCCTGGCATCGGATACCGACTTGGAGGAATCAGAATGGTCCCCATGATCCACCTCAGAGGATGTCTCATTTGCAGACATATTGGAGATCTTAAGGCAGAGGAGTGATTGGCAGTCCCTTGCCTCTATTGAGGATGAGTCGGTACTCTTGAAGGCCTTTGGGTCTCAACCATCCACCTCCTGGGTTACCCCCCCCTTCGATGAGCTAATGGATGTGGTTGCTCGAAGGGCGTGTGAGTCCCCTGATTCAGTGGAACCGGTCCCTCAGAGGCCCAACAAGTTCATTACTTCCCCTACTGAAAAAGCTTTTCTTACCAAGGGAGTCACGGTTGATGCCATGTTGGTGGCGGCAGCCACCAAGAAAGAGATGTTGGAAACCTCTTCGTCTGTCCATCCTCCAAATAGGGATTCTAGGATGATGGACAGGTATGGGAAACGCATATTTAGTTCTGCGGCATTTTCCATGAGATCGCTCAACTACCTGACCCATTTCAGCCACCTTCAACGAGATCTCCTTAAAGATCTGAGAGATACTCCACAGGGTAACACAGCTGATGCAGTTTCTGAGAAAGTCACTGCACAACTCAGCACCCTCAACTCTATAGTCAACTCATCCATGCGGCTCATTTCTTATGCCGCCGATGGATCGAGTAGGGTGGCAGGCTCAGCGATAGCTCTTCGGAGACAGTCCTGGATGCGCCTTTGCTCCTTTGCTGAAGCCTTCAAATCTTCCTTCGTCAATACCCCGTTCGATGGTTCTGCCTTGTTCTCGCCCAAAGTTAAGGAGGCGCTTACTAGCTGTGAACAAGAAGGAAAGACTCTGTCTGCTGTAGGAGTCCATTTCTCCACTCCAACTAGACCATACCCCAAAGGGCAACTAAGTGGAAAAATGTGGTTCTGAAAACCCCAAGGAGCTTTCCAGAACTCACCTATGGATACCCCCTCTAGGCGCAGAGGAGGGAGTAGAAACAGAAGATGCCATCCAAACGGCAGAGCGGGTCCGCAAAACCAGGGTGACAGGGAGCAGTTCTCTGGTAAGCCCTATCAGCATTCCTGAAAGGAAGCCCGGCTGTCCTTCTCTGGAGGCGGCCAGGGGTCACTTGGCTTTATACCAAAATGCCTTGCTAAACATTACAGTGGATTCTTGGGTAAAAACCTTCATTTCCAGAGGTTACTACATTCCCTTTACAAAACTCCCTGCCATGTGTACAAGTATTCCAGATGTTCTAACCAGTCTGCGAAAGCTAGCAGCCATAGAGATTCAAAACCTGCTAGACAAAAGAGTCATCCAGCCAGTCCCGGCAGACCAGATAGGCTCCGGAACTTACTCAAGGTTCCTTTTAGTTCCAAAGAAAACAGAGGACTGGAGGCCCATATTAGACCTCAGCAAACTCAACACCTTCGTCAAAAAGGAAAAGTTCCGGATGGACACACTGCAATCGATACTTCCGTTCCTTGAAACGGGTGATTGGATGTGCTCTATAGATCTCAAGGATGCTTACTACCACATCAAAATGGCCAGATCATCCAGAGATCATTTGCGTTTCCGGCTGGGGGCCAGTCATTACCAATTCAGAGCCCTGCCCTTTGGTCTCACCACAGCCCCCAGAGTGTTCACGAAATGTATGGCAGTGGTCACGGCTCACCTGAGACGTGTAGGATTCCGCATGTTTCCATATCTGGACGACTGGTTCCTCACCGCCACCTTCAGGCATCAACTAATCCAGGCAAGAGACTACACTATCAACCTATGTTCCCAGATGAATAATCATCGTTATCACCCTGTATTACTGCATTACCTTTATAGGGGCAGAGCTAGACACCGTCAATTCAAGGATGAGGTTGCCTCAAGCAAGAATCATATCTCTAAGGAGTCAATTGTCCATTCTGCTGACCCACAAGAAAGCTCCTATGTCCCAGATACTAAAGCTATTAGGCACAATGGCAGCCACGCTAATGGCATTCCTGTTGGGGCGCATGCACATGCGGATACTCCAGTGGCTACTTTTCACACAATGGTCTTACCAACAACTGCCCTTGTTACACGAGATTCTATTAACGAACATTTGCAAGAAGGATCTCAATTGGTGGCTGAACAGTGACGGTATGGTAGTCGGACGTCCCCATGTTCTCCCCCAACCCACAGCCACAGCGACCATGGATGCTTCCCTGATAGGGTGGGGGGGGGGCTGTTTCAGGGAAAGACTGTCCAAGGTACTTGGTCAAGCATGGAATCACATTTGCATATAAATGTCCTGGAGCTGAGAGTGGTGTTCCTGGCATTGCAACACTTTCACGCCTTTCTTCCTCCAGGGACAATTGCAATTCAGATGGACAACATGTCAGTAGTCTGGTACATCAACTAGCAAGGGGGAACCAGATCGTATCCCTTATGTTGAGAGGCCCTAAGAATTTGGCAGTGGGCTACATCCACCAGATGCTTTGTAATAGCAACGCACATCCCAGCGTCATCCAACGTGATAGCGGACAAACCGAGCAGGGCCATCCTGTTGCCTCACGAGTGGTCCCTAAAACAACAGGTGGTGGACAGGATTTTTCACAGATGGTGCCAGCCTTGCAGCGATCTGTTTGCATCTCCGATGAATGCCAAATGCAGCAGCTACTTTGCCCTTTATCCCCCACCAGGAAGCAACCCGAGGGACAAGCTCGTACATGATTGGCCCCCGGGCCTCCTATATGCCTTCCCGCCAATTCCCCTAATTCCCAAATTCATACAGAAAGCCAAAAGTCTGGGAAGGACTGTGATTCTGATAGCCCCGTCTTGACCTCATCATATTTGGTTCCCCTTCCTACAGAAGTATCGAGTGGAAGAACCATGGACTCTGGACCCAGTGCCAGACCTTCTGACTCATTCGTTGGGAGTTCTTCATCCCTCCCTCATCTCCCTGAAACTGACAGCTTGGCTGCTCCAATTTCCATATTAGCCAGGTCGCAAGATTTGTCTCCTGCGGTCCAACATATTATAGTTTCCTCTCATAAATTGTCAACCAGGAAGCTATATAACAGCAAATGGAAATGATTTGTTCACTGGGCTTCTAACCACGACATTGACCCTTATGTTGTCCCTATTCATACCATTGTAGAGTTCTTGTCTTCCTTGTTCTATGAGGGCACAGCTGCTGCCACCATAAGAGTTCAATTGGCTGCAATTTCCAACTTTCATGTAGGGTTTAACGGGTCTAACATCATGTCCCACAGACTATGTAAAGCCATTTTGAAAGGGACCCACCATCTCAGACCTCCTATCAGACAACCTATCTCTCCCTGGAATTTGAATCTTGTTTTATCCCAGTTGATGCTTGCCCCCTTCGAACCCGCGTCATCCTGTTACTTGAAGTTTCTCTCCTGGAAAACTATATTTCTGGTAGCCATTACATCTGCACGTAGGGTCTCCGAACTTCAAGCTTTATCTTCCAAGCCCTCATATTTGATCTTCCACACTGACAGGGTCTCCCTTAGGACACATCCTACCTTTCTTCCTAAGGTCTGTTCAGAAACTAACTTAAATCAGTCCATTGAGCTCCCAACCTTTCTTAGACACCATACCAACAGACTGGAATATATGTTACACAAGCTTGAGATTCTACTTGGACAGAACAAAAGACTTCAGACAATCGGATCAACTCTTTGTCTCTTACGCAGAGAACAAGAAAGGTTCTGCGGTGTCAAAAATCACATTATCTAAGTGGCTTTCTGACTGCATTAAATTCATTTACTCCTCCACTAACCAGCCATTACCGAATAATGTCAAAGCCCATTCTACCTGGGCTGTTTCTACGTCATTAGCTCATGCAGCTCGTTTACCCTTGGATACCATTTGTGCAGCTGCCATGTGGTCAAAACCTCACACGTTTATCACTCATTACAAAGTGGACAGGGCCTCCAGGGACAGGGCTTCCTTTGGTTCCACTGTGCTCAGGAATGTTCTCCCTTGAGCCACCCAGGGTTAGGGTGCTTGGGGCTCTACCCACGTGTAAGAAAAAAATGGCGAGATAGAACAACTTTACATAAAAAAAGTTATGTCCTTACCATAATGTTCCATGTGAGTTGTTCATCTCACCTTTTTGTTCTTACATTCCCTCCCACCTTCCCCCTCCTGTTGAGAAAGATGGTTGCCTTGGGGGATTGGTCTGTCATGTCAGCCGGTCTTCTTGGGACAGACTGTGTTTTTCTCCTTTCTGCATCTATAGGTACCTAGTTAGGTAGGTACTGTAGTTTTTCTTACTTTTAGGCTGTCTTCGGGTGCAGCGTACTAGATCTGGGGGTTTACAGTAGAGCATCATGGAATATACACTAGGTCTCGAGCTTCTCTGAGAGTTTGAGCTTGAAAAGCGGCCGACTCGGAGCTGAGGGATCGGCTCCGAACCCACGTGTAAGAACAAAAAGGTGAGATGAACAACTCACATGGAACGTTATGGTAAGGACATAACTTCTTTTTTACTGAAAATTCTGAGCTCTCCTGTCTGCAGTTAGTTTATTCATCTCCCTTCATTGTTATTCGGTGTAGAAGTCTTAGCCTTGAAAGATTCTCTGTGCCTTAAAGTCTTAGTCTCTTATCTCTGAAATTACTTCTGCTGAATAGTTGCATACTGGAGCTGTTTGGTTAGCTTTTGCATGTCCTACATCAATTTTATTACAAGCTGAGATAAGTACAAACTTGGCAAGGTTATAAGGTATTATTGAATTTTTTTTTCTGTTTATTGTTTCGTTAAATATTGTGTTATAAATAGTACTGCATTTATCTGCTTATTTATTTGTTTACTGAAAATTCTAAGCTCTCCTGTCTGCAGTTAGTTTATTCTTCTCCCTTCATTGTTATTCGGTGTAGAAGTCTTAGCCTGGAGGGATTCTCTGTGCCTTCAAGTCGTAGTGTTTTGTCTGAAATTATTTCTGCTGAATAGTTGCATACTGGTTAGCTTTTACATACCCTACATAAACTTTATTACAAACTCAGATAAGTACAAACTTGCAGTGTTATAAGATAGTACTGAATTTTATTTTTTTCTGTTGATGGTTTCATTGAATATTGTCTTAAAAATAGTACTGCATTTATCTGCTTTTTTATTTTTTTACTAAGAATTCTCAGCTCTCCTGTTTGCAGTTAGTTTATTCTTCTCCCTTTATTGTTATTCGGAGTAGGAGTCTTAGCCTTGAGGGATTATCTGTGCCTTAAAGTCTTAGTCCCTTTTCTCTGAAATTATTTCTGCTGAATAGTTGCATACTGAAGCTGTTTGGTTAGCTTTTGCATACTCTGCATCAACTTTATTACAAGCTGAGATAAATACAAACTTGCAGTGTTATAAGATAGTACTGATTTTTTTTCTGTTTCATGTTTCATTGAATATTGTGTTAAAATAGTACTGCATTTATCTGCTTATTTGTTTGTTTAGTGAAAATTCTGAGTCCTTTATTTCTTAAGTTGATTCTGTTGAATAGTTGCATACTTGAGCTGGATGGTCAGCTTTTGTTTTCCCATCTTCAACTTTATTACAATTGCAGTGTTATAAGACAGTACTGAATTTTATTTTTTGTGTCTGTTGTTTCATTGAATATTCTCTTAAAAATATCACTGCATTTATCTGCTTATTTTTTTTTTGTTTACTGAAAATTCTGAGCTCTCCTGTCTGCAGTTAGTTTATTCTTCTCCCTTCATTGTTATTCAGTGTAGAAGTCTTAGCCTAGAGGGATTCTCTGTGCCTTAAAGTCGTTGTCTCTTATCTCTGAAATTATTTCTGCATAATAGCTGCATACTAGAGCTGTTTGGTTAGCTTTTGCATACCCTATATCAGCGTTATTACAAGCTAAGTACAAACTTGCACTGTTATAAGGTAGTAGTCAATTTTATTTTTACTGTTTATTGTTTCATTGAATATTTTGTGGAAATTTGTACTGCATTTATCTGCGTATTTATTTGTTTACTGAAAATTCTGAGCTCTCCTGTCTGCAGTTAGTTTACTCTTCTCCCTTCTTTGTTATTCTGTGTAGAAGTCTTAGCCTAGAGGAATTTTCTGTGCCTTCAAATCATACTTTGTTATCTCTGAAATTATTTCTGCTGAATAGTTGCACACTAGAGCTGCTTGGTTAGCTTTTGCATACCCTACATCAACTTTATTACGAGGTCAGATAAGTACAAACTTGCAGTGTTTTAAGATAATACTGAATTCTATTATTTCTGTTTATTGTTTCATTGAATATTGTGTTAAAAATAGTACTGCATTTATCTGCTTATTTATTTGTTTACTGAAACTTCTGAGCTCTCCTGTCTGCAGTTAGTTTATTCGTATCCCTTCATTATTATTCGGTGTAGAAGTCTTTGCCTTGAAGGATTCTCTGTGCCTTCAAGTCATAGTTTATTATCTCTGAAATTATTTCTGCTGAATAGTTGCATACTGGTAGCTTTTGCATAGCCTATATTAACTTTATTACAAGCTCAGATAAGTACAAATGTGCAGTATTATAAGATAGTACTGAATTTTATTTTTTCTGTTTATTGTTTCAATGAATATTGTGTTAAAAATAGTACTGCATTTCTCTGCTTATTTATTTGTTTCCTGAAATTTCTCAGCTCTCCTGTCTACAGTACGTTTATTCTTCTCCCTTTTTTCTTATTCGTGGTAGAAGTCGTAGCCTAGAGGGAGTCTCTGTGCCTTAAAGTCTTAGTCCCTTATCTCTGAAATTATTTCTGCTGAATGGTTGCATACTGGAGGTTTTCACTTAGCTTTTACATACCCTACATCAACTTTATTACAAGTTGAAATAAGTGCTAACTTGCAGTGTTATAAGATAGTACTGAATTTTATTTTTTCTGTTTATTGTTTCATTGAATATTGTGTTAAAAATAGTACTGCATTTATGTACTTATTTATTTGTTTACTGTAAATTCTGAGCCCTTTTGTCTGCAGTTAGTTTATTCTTCTCCATTGTTATTCAGTGTAGAAGTCTTAGCCTTGAAGGATTCTCTGTGCCTTAAAGTCTTAGTCCCTTTTCTCTGAAATTATTTCTGCTGAATAGTTGCATACTGGAGCTGTTTGTTTAGCGTTTGCATGCTCTACATCAACTTTATTACAAGCTGAGATAAGTACAAACTTGCAGTGTTATAAGATAGTACTGAATTTTATTTTTTCTGTTTATTGTTACATTGAACATTGTGTTAAAACAGTACTGCATTTATCTGCTTATTTGTTTACTGAAAATTCTGAGCTCTTCTGTCTGTAGTTAGTTTATTCTTCTCCCTTCATTGTTATTCGATGTAGAAGTCTTAGCCTAGATGGATTCTCTGTGCCTTAAAGTCTTAGTCCCTTATCTCTGAAATTATTTCTGCTGAATATTTGCATACTAGAGCTGTTTGATTAGCTTTTGCATACCTTACCTCAATTTTATTACAAGCTGAGATAAGTAGAAACTTGCAGTGTTATAGGATTGTACTGAATTTTATTTTTTTCCGTTTATTGTTTCAGTGAATATTGTGTTAAAAATAGTACTGCATTTATCTGGTTATTTATTTGTTACTGAAAATTCTGACCTCTCGTGTCTGCAGTTAGTTTTCTCCACCCAATCTCCCTGTTCTTGTTGTGGTATTAGCCTTGGTGGCTTTGGATTTGACCACCCCTCCTGTATATTTGTGTTTGAACACTCCTCTTGGTCCATCTCATTTGCTCACTCAAGCGAGTATAGTGAGATCATATTTTGATTTCAGACACTCCTTCCATTTCCATCTGTTCAGCCTTATCCCAGCTCTATACTAGTCTAGTCTCATTAACTCATCCTGCCTAATACAGAGAGGGCATTTGAGTAGGCATACCCACTTAAGCCCTGAGTTTGTCTTATGGAAGACTACTGGAACAGGGCTCAGTTCTGAGGTTATTATCAGGTTAATTGGGTAATTTTTTCAAATCAGTTTATTTGTTTTCTATTGTTATATAAAAAAAATCAATTTCTACTCTATCTACTTTTACTGTATTTGTGTTTCTTCATACTTTATTACCTTTTTTTGCTTTTGCCCCAGCTTAAAAGTACTCAATTGTGTTTATTCTGCTGCATTCATTATTGCCTGGTAGTAGCCTGATTAAATTGTAACTATTATTCTAAGTCTTTTGGTTATTGCACTTGGGCTTCCATCCAATTGTTTTACATGAACTCATTACCCCTGAGTACCGTCTCATAACGCCTCTCTGCTTACATCTGAGTGTGCTATGAGACGAGAGGAATTTCAGGCTCTTACCCCTGAGTGCCTTCTACATGCACCAGGAACTTTAATGGTGATTTTTTTGCTATGCTCAGTTCAAAGCATGCTGAAATCGTAACTAAAGTTGTTATTTAAAGTCTATAGTTATGATTCAGCATGTATTTAATAGCTGTTCACATTAAACTTTGTTGAGAAAATCGGATTTCTAAGTGTGTGAGAAAGCAGGTGGTGGCAGCCAATCGACCCCCGAGTGCCTTCTACATGCACCGGGAACTTTAATGGTGATTTTTTTGCTATGCTCAGTTCAAAGCATGCTGAAATCGTAACTAAAGTTGTTATTTAAAGTCTATAGTTATGATTCAGCATGTATTTAATAGCTGTTCACATTAAACTTTGTTGAGAAAATCGGATTTCTAAGTGTGTGAGAAAGCAGGTGGTGGCAGCCAATCGGATTATTGCAATCTAAGCCACCACCTTCATAATACCCCCCACCCCGACCTATGTTTCTATTGTTTTCACCAAATAAATAGACGGCCCAGCAGCATGTATTTTCCTTCTATCTGTTGATATTTGCAGTTTTTACCTGCTAATGGATCCTTCTGTTTCTTCTGGGCTCGGCTTGCACACATCGCTATTGAAGCAACACTGCTATCTTCTCCGGAGTTTCCTCGGTGTACTGCTCGTTCCGGGAAGTGCTTTTCTTGATAATTCAGGTCAGCTGTATGTTTTACAAGTGTGTGAGTAAGTGCATTACTGTTGCTAGAGTTAATCAGCAGTAGGGCAATGATCTTTTCGATCTTTCACTTCTCCTCTCTGTTATAATGTTTATTTTGTATTCTGTTAATTTTATTATTGTATACCATTATTTTTTGCTGAAAGGTATCATATACGTTAAGGAAAACAATATTTTATTTGCCTCTTGGTTAGATTATATAAAAAGTGAGTTGCTGGTTCTCAATCACAGTATGAAATACTGAAGCAACTGTTCTTTGACAGTGTTTGCATGTGTGTTTTGTAATGGAAGCTGTCTTGCTCTAAACATTGAGATTGAACCGGCGGGGTCCTCTGTACTGTAATTTTTATATTGCCTGGCACTGGAGCAATGCAGAGAACACTGGAGCTGTTGCTTGGAAAAGATAAGTATTGCCTGCAGGCTTCGTAAATTTAAATGTATAACCATTTGCTTTTATAACTTTATTGTGAGTTGGCTAGAGATGGGCTGGTGCCGTTTATGGATTTTTAAGACCTTTTCAGTTGCTATAGCAGAGCCTTGAATATTTATGCAATTTTAGTTGGAAACTGCCTCATGCTCCAGAACTATGTCCTGGTCATTTCTGCTACCTGGAGTGGTGCAAGTAGGCAAAGTAATAATAGGACTTGCACTCTAAACAAGTAGATGGAGTACAACCTGCTGTAGCTGAGCTACATACCTCTGCACTATCCAGAATTTATCAGATTCCCCAAATCCGTAATTATTTTATTCCCATTTTGCTCATGAGGTCGGGCTATTTCATCAACCGTGACCACCCTCCAGAGCCAATATTTCATTATCTTGTGTCATTGGCATGTTCTTCGTGATGTGTATGTACATCTGTCAAATTGTTAAGGATCGAAGTTGGTTTCAGGCTTCATGTCCTTCAGAACATGCTTGCTAATGCAAAATCTGTCATTCCAGCGACTTTGTCCGTTTTAAGAAAAGTATGCTGGTCTCTCGTTTAGGGCTTTGTCCCCCCATTAATTGTGGCTGTTTGCACAGAGTTCTTACACCAAACTAGAAGCAGTTTTGATTTGGCTATTGTAACTCTTCAAAGTCGAGTACCTCCCATGTGTAGGTAAACTGCAGTGTTGGAAAATCCTGAATCACATGTTGTTAAAATCCTGACAGTAAAATGTAAGTGTGTGGTGAGTTGGCCCTTTGGAAAGGTGACAGTCTATCGTATGGGAGTGCTCTCATAACTAGGGTTTTGTTTTTCCTGATATCCATGGTAAGTTGCACTGCGTCTTATTAATACATCAAAAGAATAGCCCATAACCATAGCATCAGCTTCCTTGTTGGAGTTGTTGGCTTATAGAGGTGCCGCGTGTTTTGTAGTTGTGTCCCTGCTTATTTTTGGATTGCCTGATTTATCCCTGGATGTGGCATTTCTTATGACTGTAATCTGCTGTATGAGGTGTTTGCAGCTGTCAAGGACTGAGAATTGAGTTGGAGAGGGTAGGTAAGAGCATACCCCAGCTGATATAATATCTACACAGTGACAGTAAGTTATAATGGAAATTATTAGTTTGCTTTCCCAATATCAAGGTTTACAGTGGGGTAGGAAGCAGCAAGAGAAAATAGTAGCAAAGGAAGTGGTTTTGTGACTACAACTAAGGAGTGCAAGGAAATAATAAGTTACACAAGGTAGAATGAAGGCTGATGTTAAAGGTCTTGGATAAAAAATGGTATAGATGGTATCTAACAACAAGAGTTGTTAGACTAGGTGGTCAGAAAGGTTGTAACTAGTGAAATGAATTGATGTATTATGTGTTAACTATTGAGTTAACTATTCTGTGTAAGGCTTAGCAGGATGGATAAGGTTTTTATATGCCTACCAGGCATAATCCCTGTAGCATCAGTTGGTTCTACAGGCAGAGCTCTCTCATAAGTGCTGGTGTTGGTTAATGTTTGTCCCTGTCTTTTGTCTTATTTTATGCAGGCTTTCAGAGATTCAGAGTTGCCCCTATGTGACATGTATTGTTGATAACGGGGAGAGGCTAACTCTGGGAAAGTTTTGTGAGCTGGACTAAATCATACCATTCTCAGTTATATGAAACTGCCAGTGCAGCTTTATCATTACATTACCTCTTATAACTTTAATTTGCTCCAGTTAGAGGACAGGGACTCTAGTGCTCTGCCAAAGTAGTCCAAATAATTACTTCTACCTAGAGGTCTAGTACTAGAAACATGTACAAAAGTGAAAGGGTGTATTTTCTTTGTGAGGTGCTTCCAAATGTTTGGACCCCTTCACAGCTTCTGTCTTAGCAGTGCTACTTTACCTGTCTCAGATCATTGGCTCTGAAATAAGCGGTTCCTCTGTGCATTCCTAATTTACATCAAGGTTCTAAGTTCTGCCACTGAGATTTCTGAAGGCTGGTAAGACCTTTCTCTGGGGTGCTCTCTTTGACTGACCTCCTAGCAGGAATCCTATCCCTCCAAGAGATTTGTACATTGTTGAAGGAAAAGTGTGTCTTTGGCCTTTTGAACCAGGTGCTGTGGTAAAATTAAAAATATCTGTTTTAAAAATGATTTATGTAGTGGCTTTTACTTCTGCTAGAAGAGTGTGTTAGTTACAAGCTTCTACACTTGCTCTTCATACTCATTTTCCACAAATTCCACAAAGTATTAGTTGCACTGTATGGATTCCTGCAGAGTTTTGATTTTATCCCATAAAATTTAAACTGCTAGCAAAGATGTCTTCATTTTGGTGGTTTAATAGTAGCATGGAGCTACCATATTTTTTGTGCATTTATCCTGTCAGTCATGTGTTGAATTTAGGTGGGAGGAAGGGCTCAGTAATATGTAAATGTTATACTATTTCACTAAATTATTCAGGTCTTCTCCTTACTGATGATTATGAATCTGTGTAAAAATAACAGCTGCACAATGTAATGCCTACTCAACAGGTTATGTGCAGCAATTATCACCTGTGTCTGAACGTGCATACCTTTGCAGTAATAAAAGGAAGGTCATTATCACATTAGCAATACGTGCAGTTACCATATAGCAGTGAGTCATTATCAGTTTTCTGGGAAAAGTGTCAGCTGCTATCAGTGTTATTCACATATGTAGAAGTCATTATCAGTTTGATGAATGCACCAGCCAGGTTATGTTTCTCTCTGCTTGGAGTCATTGCAAGCAACCCCCCTCATTCTTCATCAACTGCGTACCCCTGCTTTTTTCCTTCCTGTATATACATACACACAGATACATACGTATATAGATTTGTCTGTGTGAGTATCTTCTACAGACTGTTTCACCCCGAACAAGGTAATAAGGTAAGATGGTGCCAGCTTTGCTTCTCTCATACAAATGCTGTATGATGTTGGACCTGTACCATAATTCCTTTTGTAATAACCACAATTATTTCTTCCTGTACCTTAATTCTGCCATTGCCCCTATTTGCCATTGACTTTAGTGTCCAGGTAAGCCATAGCATAACTGCCTAATGTTACATACAGTCCTTTATAACTGCATGTCATTCACGACTGGTCTGGCCATTTTCGAAACATTAATCTTGCACAGAAACTCTCATTCCGGTGAACTTGTGTAGCACTCTTTGTCTATATTTTATGATTTGAGCCTTTAGTTTCCCTTTTTCAGCTCAGTGCAACATGCCCATTTTGTATTATGAAGATCAAACATGTCATCTTTAGGAACTTTGAAGCAGTAACATGGGGAAGGAAAAAGAAATGAGTTTGTCACGATTTCTTGTTTTCATTTTGTCTTATTATTTCTAGACAATTTTCAGCATTTTGTGCTTTGCAGCTGAGACTGTCTATGGTGTCTGGCTTGGTGTACCGCACATGTTGATCCTCGTCCGTTTTAATTTGATGTGTTTAGAATTTCATATAGTGATGGCCATAGAAAATAAGTGGACCTTTCAGCAGCAACCCCAAAGCATGATACTGCCACCACCATGCCACCGTGGATATGATTTTTTTTGGTGATGCGAAGTGGTGTTTTTGTGCCAAACGTATCTTCTGGAATTGTACCCAAAAAGTGCAACCTGGGTCTCATCAGACCATAACACACTTTTCCACATGCTTTTGGGAGACTTGATGTATTGTTCTGCAAATTTTAGCCTGGACTGGATGATTTTCTGTGTAAGAAAATGTTTCAGTCTTCCAACGCTATCCCATAGTCCAGACATATGGATAATATGGGAGATTGGTGTCTCATGTAGTACACAACCAGTACTTGCCTGAAATTACTGCAGCACCTTCAGTGTTTCTGTAGGTCTCTTGGCAGCCTCCCTGACCAGTTTATGTCTTGCCTTTTCATCAGTTTTGGAGAAACATCCAGTTCTCCAAGTTTTGACTATCTTCACTGTGTTCCATGGTATATCCAGTGCTCATAATATATAACTGCTGTACTACATTTTTACTGAATTACTCTGGTCTTTGTCCTAACAGATGGATAATACAGGAGATCTGGTCTTTGTCCTAACAGATGCTAATGACTCAGTCTTATATTACACCTGCACCAAAAATATAATGAATGTCTACTCAACAGGTAATGTGCAGCAATTTTCCACCTGCACATTATGGGGTTCATTTCTGAATGTTTAATTTTGGTGCTTGTACATACCAGGAGATATTACTGAATGATTGCTTTGGGGAAATCGTTCATTCTGGTGCATGTGCAGACATTATATTGAAGAGATCGCTTGGGTGAGTGCTTCATTTTGGTGGTTGTACATAGGAAATGTTACAGACGTTTCATTTGGGGAAGTGTTGAATTTTGTTGATTGTGCATACCTCTACAGTCTATGGAAGGGGTTGCTTGGGTTTGAAAGGTTGATTGTGCATACCTCTACAGTCTATGGAAGGGGTTGCTTAGGTTTGAAAGGTTGGCTCGGCTTATTGCATTACTGATTATACTCAGTAGTAGCCTGAGTGAGAAAGATTATTAGCATGGAGCTACCTTGCAGAGAATGTTTCATTTTGGTTCTTGTGCGTACTTGGATATACTGCTGCAGGTGTTGCCTGGAAAATGTTTCACTGTGCTGACAATCTAGAATTTATATCATGGGTGAAGAATCTTGGGGTTAGTTTTGACATTTTTTTTCATCCGTAAATATATCTGTTATTATGTTCTCCTTTTCATTTTGAATATTTCCCTTATCAAGTACTTGATTCCATCTGTGGAGCAGTGATTACATGCATTGCCACCCTACATTTATTTATTTATTTATTTATTTAAATTTGTTGACCGGGAGTGTCCGACTGGACGTAGGTCCATTTTCAGAGGAGGCCCGGGGAGAAAAGTTCCACAGTTAAAATAAACAGACAGTATTTTCATTGGATTACATAGTGAATAACAATTTACATAGCAATTACTTACAACATATTTACAGATGAAGAACATAGTACATCAGTAGACAACTAGAATCTTTATCTGTGAAGTGCATACCAGACATTAACAAATGTTACAAGAAGAAGAAGTTCGTGCTGTATAATAAGTACTGGCTTATGAGCATCTGAGCTTGCTATAATCAAGGTAGTTAGTGCTTGACTCTCCCTGTGCCTTGTAACTGAAGCTTCCAGATATAGCAGTTTCTTAACTGCCTGCAGTCAGTGGTAATAGCATCACATTTTTATTTATTTATTTATTAGTAATAGCATCATATTATGCGTACTCTTTATTGGCTGGCAGTAAAATCGCACCTCTTCTGCTACTGGCCTGATCATGTCCTTTACTGTTCCTCCCTGGGGCTGTTTGAGGTTCCAGGGTTCATTGTGAGTTTTCTGGTGGACATTATTCACACATATTAGCTAATTGATGAAAGCACATTTCTATTCCTTCTGTTTATCTGTATTTTCATGACTAACATACAGATGCAAGTATCCATTTTAATAATGTTGTTCATATCTTTGTGAATTAATGTAATTGAACTGCATATGATGAAACAGTGTAATGCCTCAATCACTACATAGTGCCTGTTTTTTGTTGCTTTGCAGCTGCCTCTGTGCAGGTGAGTAACATTATATTGTTCTATACCATTGTGTTTTTCAGCTTAGCGTTCACACTTAAAGACATCACACCCCTTAGTGAAGATGCCATCTGCTAAGAAGTCAACCAACATTTACTTGGGTGAGGATACTGATTCTGACAGCAATAACAGTGGGTCTGAAATGGAATTGGACCTTGATTCTCAACGTAAGGCAAACCAGAGTAAGGATGATGATTATGATACCAATGATGATATTCCACTGATAATAATAATGCCTCTGTCCCAGCCATTCCTGACAGACTCCTACACCCTGCCAGCCTCGACCTCACCACTGTTGATCAAACTGACCATGACAGTGAGGATGACATGCCACTAGCCCAGCTAAGGAATGATGGCACACACAATAGTGGTCATCAACTTGAATCAGATTTTGACACGGAGGATGAATTGCCTCTATTGGAGTTAAGGCAAGGACATGGCCTGACTGGCGGACCTTTTTAGTCCTCCATCACCCAGGCCATGCCTAGTGCTGACAAAGAAATGGATATGCCTCCTACTATACAAGAGTTCAGGCGTAGTCCACAGCAGGTTGAGTCTGATGGAGAAAATCCACTGGATCTGAGCCGAAGTAGCTCCTTGTCTTGCAAGGATCTGAGTGTGCCGCAGCATGGAATGTGCATGAGTACTCCACTCAGAAGTGAATACAAACCAGTGGGTAGTGAAACTGATCACAGGGTACCATCTCTTAACCATCCCGTAGTTTCCATTTCACAGTGTGGGAGGTTAACCAAAAAGAAACGGCAAGCATGCCCACCACATAACATATCGTGGGAGAAATGCCTAACACCAGTTTGCATTGATGAGTTTGTGTGTCCAGTCGGCCCAGTAACCAACCTGAGCTCAGACAGCACAGAGATAGACTTCCTCAATTTGATGTTCCCAGAGGAACTCTACTCAGTTATTGCTGATGAAACTAACCGCTGTGCTGCACAGAGGCAGGCTGCAGCAGACAAGGATGATAAGCGGTGGAGTCCTGTTTGTCCTAGAGACATACACACATTTCTTGGTGTCAGAATATACATGTCTATTGTACATGTTCCAGAATACAGGCAGTACTGGGAAACACACTTTGTGTATGGTCATTTCCCAATAGCTGAGTACATGACCCGAGAGAGGTTTGAAAACATTACGCAGTATTTCCACTGCAATGACAAAAGCCTCAGACTGCCACAGGGCTCTGTGGGTCATGACAAGCTACATCATATACGGCTAATACTGGATGCCATACTTCATGCATGTAGGATACAGTATAGTACAGGTTGGCTTCCGTGGAAGTGTGACATTCAGACAGTTTATGTCTGGCAAGCCGGAGAGGTACAGCATTAAGGTATGGGTGCTGGCTGACTCACATAATGGTTATCTGCGTGAATTCCAGGTTTACACTGGAAAGGCAGAGCAGACCACAGAGGTTGGACTGGCACACCGAGTTGTGGTTGACCTAACATGGGGGCTGGTTGGAAAGAAGCATCACATTTACTTTGACAACTTCTTCTCCTCTGTCCCTCTGGCACAGCAACTGCTTCAAGATGGTCTGTACTGCTGTGGAAGCATGCACACCAATAGGTCAGGATGGCCTGTAACGTTCAACAGCCAGACCATTGGTAAAGTATCTCGAGGCTTCTACAAGCAGTTGCAGAGTGGACCACTGCTTGCAACTGAGTGGAAGGATAGCAACCCAGTATTTCTGCTGTCAACTAATAGTAACCCGACCTTGCCAGTCTCCAGCACATGCAGGAGACCGCACAATGGGACAAAAGCTTCAGTGCCATATCCACCAGTCGTAAACATGTACAACACATACATGAATGTGGTAGACTGAGCCGATCAGCTCAGGACACAGTATCCAACTGCACGAAAGGCAAGGAAATGGTGGCTGTACTTGTTCTGGTTCCTATGGGATGTGGCCATAGTGAATGTTTACATTTTATTTCATGAGAGTAACAGCCACCGACAGCTTTCACGTTCTGGCAGTGTTATTTCGGCAAGCCAGTTACAGTTCAGAAGAAACCTAGACATGCACCTCCTGGCCACCTACAAGAAAAGGAAAAGATGCATTGAGATTACTGGCCCAAAGCCAGTGAGCCGATTTGAACAAGGCTCACACTTCCCAGTGAAATGGCAGAAGTCACAATGCAAACACTGTGCCAGCAAGGGTAAATGTGCTGAACCATCATGGGGATGCCTGATCTGCAATATAAACCTATGTGTGGAATGCTTTGGCGAGTACCATGGCCATAAAGGCCTAGCAGATTGCTGACAGCAGTAAGATGTGCAGTGCACACTGTACAGCAGAAAGTGTGTCCAGGCTGTTGGGTGCATCACTGTGTATCATACCCCACCCCCGTGGATGTTATGATCCACTTGGATCGCAGTTGGGAACTTGGAGACTCTTCAGCTCAGTCCCATAGTGCTGCTGTAAGCATTGGGGGGTGCCACTGTGATGCAATGTTTCTTTTCACATGTTGTCTTGGTGTAGCTCTCCAGTCAGTCTCCCTCTCTTGAGGTCTAGTCAATGTATGCAGGTCAGGGCAACAGGGTTTACATTAGCTCCTCCCCTCCACTTCTTATGGCCATTGCCAAAAGGACACATGTAAATGGAAAAGGCAAAGGTAAAGCAGAGTGCCTCACCCTGCTTTTTCTGTGTGCATGTGCCCTTTCTGTGCCCCCTTGTCAGTTACCAGCCAAACCCTTCAGCACCAAGGCTAGGAAGGTCCCTCAAAGTATTTTTTGCCAACCGCTCTTGTGTTGGTGGATGCATTACGGGGAGCATCCCCAGCCATCATGGATCTTATGATCCACCTGGATCTCAGTTGGGAACTTGGAGACTCTTCAGCTCAGTCCCATAGTGCTGCTGTCCTAGGTAAGCATGGCCTTAGGGGTGCCACCGTAATGCAGTGTTTCCATGCGGGAAAGGGCACATGCAAAAAGTCAAAGCCTGGATCAGTCTTGGTCTTTTCACATGTTGTCTTGATGTAGCTCTCCACTCAGTCTCCCTCCCTTCAGGTATAGGTGAGGGTAGTAAATGGATGAAGGTCAGGGCAGCAATTAGTGAGTTACTTCAGTCCCTCATCCCATAGGTCCATTGCTGAATGGGCACATGTAAAGAGAAAAGGCAGAGGTAAGGCAGACTGCTGACACTGAAGGAGGTCGTATGACCATAGTGATATCAGCAGTCTGAGTGGGCAGCCAGCACAACTATGGGACATTTCAGATAACCAACATCTGGAGCCCCATGCCTGTCCTTGGCATAATAGTGGAGTGGCGGTCCTTACCCTGCTTTTTCGTCTTTATATGTGCTCTTTCTGTGCCCCCTTGTCAGTGTCCACCCACGCAGTATTTCAGGTAAGGTAAGACTGTGTTCTGCTGCTCTGGAAATCACTAGAAAGGGAGCAGCCAAAACCCAAAACTGTACCATCGCAGAATCTTGTGTTGGTCGGTGCATCGCGGGGGGGGGGGGCATACCCAGCCAGCATAGATCTTGTGATCCACCTCACCAATAAAGCAATTAGGACAATAAATCAATTCATTAAGCTTTTTATTAAGCTTTTTAATCTGTGTTTGGAGGTTAAAAAGCTTAATGAATTGATTTATTCTCCTAATTGCTTTATCGGTGAAGTGTTTTTTGTATAAAATGGGAGGGAGTTCTGTTTGTAACCATTGTGATGAAGTCTTGGACGAAAACGTACCGAGAACTGTGTTCAGCATTATTTTTACTGGGTGTGCTGTGCTGTGTTATTAAAGAAGTTTGTGGGCGAGTAGCAGCTTTCTGAGTGATTTTTTTTTCAGTTATTTTACATTAAAGTTTGTAGTCTGCACTGTTGTAGGAAGAGAGGCTAGATTCTGCCTTTCTGAGCTGGGAATTTCTGGTTAAAGGCTTATTGTGCCTGCTTATTTGATCTGTTTCTTTCTGAAATTTGTGCGCCTTGTTTGCTGTAGCCCAGAAGTTAGTAGTTTATTGGCTATTTTGGGCTAATTTCTATCTCTTTCATTTCCCTGTTATAAAAAATGCTTTTGCACACCGAGCAGTGCTGGTTAGCTAGGGTTAAATTATTCCCAGCTCCACAAAGTCTGCTTTTCAATTTTTCCCTTGGAACTAGATAAACCTTCAACTTAAGCACTCAAACCATTCATTTCACAGCTCAGCACTTGCTCAAAACTCACAGCAAGCACTTATTAACCCTAGCACTACACCCCCTGTACTGTCCAGAAGGAAAAGGCTCTCTATTAGTTAATCAGTTAAACAGCTCGCTTTACCTATTCAAGCATGTCCAAAGGGCAGTTTGAATTGTACTCTCCAGTCCAACTGGTGAATCTGGGCATTTTGAGGCAATGTTACAACTGCCTCATGTACACAGACAACCCTCTCCTCCTACCACCAAACACTAATATATGTGAGAGATGCAATTATGCAGCCAAACTGGAGGCAAGGCTCTCTCAATCCAAGACTGGAACTGACAGTCAAGAGGAGAAGGAAAATACTTGCAACTTTCCACCAGTCTCAAATAGACCTACTATACCAACACCGGAAAATAACACACATAAATACACAAAAACATACTCGGAGACTTTAAATAAAAATCTGCAAAAGTAACAGTGACCCTCAAAGCTGAAACCCAAGCAACCTCCACACCCCATCACAAACCATGAAACACATACTTCACATAATCAGTGTGCCACGCAATCACAGCCCTTAAGGCAAAATGACATACCCAACACACTAGTAATAGGTGACTCTATAGTTAGGCACACTGATGCCCCACTAACTAGGCTGGACAAGGAGATTGTTACAGTTAGCTGCCTGTCGGGCGCCAGGATCCGCCACATAACACAAGCACTCAGATCACTCCAGAACATGTACAAATATGACTCTGTCATTCTCCATGTTGGTGTGAATGACCTGAGACGTACCTCCCTGGACTACATGAAAAGAGACATGGAAGAGCTCTCTGATCACGCAGCTCAGGCCAGTATGACTCTGACCCTGAGTAGCATCCCGTCCTCACCAAGAATGATGTCACAGTATAAAGAAAAAAATGATCGATTTCAACAATTGGCTAAGTTTCTGGTGTCATTCAAAGGGGAGCCAGTATCTGTCCACCTGGGATGACATGCTCGAAAAGCCATGTTGCTTTGCAAGAGATGGCTTGCACCTGTCACCCTTAGGCTTTCGAATACTGCCCAAGGCTTTTGCCGCCCCCATAGTGCCTTTTTTAGGCAAGGCTCAAAAGGCAAACCCACCACCGTAAGTAGCACAAGTAAACAAAAACTGAGGGTAATGCCACTCGACGCCAGAAGTCTAAACCTCAAAATGTATGCACTCGAGGCATTCCTTAGTATGGAGAACATCGATATCTGTGCAGTAACAGAAACCTGGTTTAAGGCTCCAGAGAACACCCCTGCACTAACAGGCTATAACTCATACCATAATTTTTGGCCACAGAACCCAGACCGAAACACAAAAGGTGGGGTGTATTCTTATTCATCAAGGATACCCACACCTCCAGGTTAGTGGCACAGCACTATGCCTCAGAGATCATCCATGTGCAACTAACAACGGGCAAAACTGCAATTCAAATTGTAGCTTGCTACAGACCACCCACCATGACCCAGGACCCCCATTCCACATTTCTGGAGTCACTGGAAAATATGAAGGTCCTACCAAATGCCCTAATATTGAGTGATTTCAATTATCCAAACATTAACTGGGAGAACTACTCAAGTACTAACTCCCTTGCCCAACGCTTCCTAGAATTTATAAACTCGAATGCCCTGGATCAACTGGTCAACACCCCCACCAGAGGTGACAATATATTGGACCTGGTCATCACCAATATGGGCGGCCGGTGTTCTACACTGGAGGTCAAACCCTCCCTGGTTAGATCAGACCATAGACTAAGCACTCTGGATATCCACATTCCGCCCCCACCCCCAATCAAGGAAACCACCGTGAAAAACTTTTCAAAAGCAAACTTCACGTTACTTAAGACCGAGGTGGAAAGGTTCACGGCCCCCATGCTAAAGGACAACGCTGTCCAAGCTGCTGAATCCCTTACAAAGGCACTCTGTGAGCACCTGCAAGAATGCATGGATCGTGCTATCCCAAGCAAAATGAAGACTCACTCCTCCAAGAAAAGGAAACCAGTCTGGTAGTCCCCTGCCATAAACAAGCTATACCTAGAAGGAGGAAACTAGTGCAGAAAAGAGTAAAATCCCAAGAAGGAAAGACATCCCTGATCAGTATCAGCAAGAAACTATGATTCCCTCATAAAATCATCCAAGGCTAGCTTCGAAAGAAAAATTGCCAAGGACTCCAAAGATAACTACACATCGTTCTTTAGCTATGTCAAGAACCCAAGTGGAAACTTTCAGATCTGCTCTGAGTTAGTGCAGAATGGCCCAAAATACACTGAACTGAGTGATATTGCCAACATTCTGGCAGACAGGTTTAGTGCAAACTTCATCCCCCTCTCACCCCCTAAAGGGCCCATAACCATAACAGAAAAATGTAATGCCCCGGCAATCACTGACACACAGGTTAAAACAGCTCTATCCAAAGTCAAAAATACAGCTTCAGTGGGAACAGACTGTGTCCCAGGCTGTGTCTTACACGAGCTCCAAAATGAACTAACCCCTCACCTAAACATACTGTTCAAACTTAGCCTCTCTACAGGCTACATACCCATAGTGTGGCGCACAGCCACAGTTATCCCGCTCCACAAAGTTGGAGCCACAACGGACCCCGGGAACTAATGCCCTATAAGCCTGACTAGCCTGGTCTGCAAGGCTATGAAGCGCATCATCATGGAATTCATTAACCTTCAAACATTGGACCCTACCCAGTTTGGCTTTGTTAAGGGCAGATCATGCCTTCTAAACATGGTGGACTTCTTTGAGACAGTTACCAAGGCTTTAGACGAGGGAAAGGAGGTCCACACAGTCTACCTAGACCTTACAAAGGTTTTTGACAACCATTCCCCATTCTGGTATTATAGACAAGCTCACCAGCCTGAACATAAACCCTGGGTTGCCAGTTGGCTCACAGATAGAACCCACATGGTGAGAGTTGTAGGCTCTAGGTCCGATTCTAAACCAGTTACAAGTGGTGTCCCCCAGGGCTCAGTCCTGAGACCCCTTCTGTTCGGTATATACTTCTCAGAGGTACAGGTAAGCACAGGAGGACTATGGCTGACCAAGTTCACAGACAACTGCAAACTGGGGGCCATAATTAACTCTCCAGCTGATACAGACATCCTCCAGAAGGGTCTCACTAAGACGGATACCTGGTGTCAAAATCATGACCTCAAGCTAAATGCCAAAAAGTGCATAGTCATCCCCTTTAGAAAAAAAGTACCCGCTAACTACCACATACATGGTAGTCCCCTAAATACAGAAAATGTAATAAGGGATCTGGTGATCAAAGTAGATAGTAATCTCTCCTTTGATAATCATATTGCCAAGGTGGTTAGAAAATCCTTCTATGTGGCCCACTTAATCACAAAAGGGTTCGCATCTAGAACAAAAGAGGTTATTGTGCCCCTCTACTCATCACTCATCAGACCCATCATAGAGTGCAACGCCCCATTTGGGATGTACCTTACAAGACACCTGCAACAGCTGAAAAGACCACAGAAGTACCTCATCAAGAGGATTACTGGCCCCAAACATATGCCCTATGCAGCCCGACCGAATAAACTCCAGCTGTACTCAGTTGCATACCGCTTACTCAGAGGTGATCTCTGCCTGACATACAAGGCCATGTCCAACCCAGAATTGATGGACATGCTCCACCTAAAAAAACAAATCCCCGAGAGCCACACGCTCTAAGGGATCTAACCCTCACCACAGCAATAAATAGGACATACTGGAGGGATAGATTCCTGCCCCAGAGATTCCCTATGCTTTGAAACAGGATTTCAATCTACATTAGGCAGAACCCCTCGCTAATACTCTTCAAGAGAAACCTTGACGAGTGGATGGGAAACAGAAAATTTACCCCGGGGATCACTGCAGTGGCTGTGCTGGACAGAGGCACAGGGAACTAATGGCTCTGCTGGACCGAGGCACAGGGAACTAATCTAAGGGGGCGGAGAAAGCCAACACATTCTGGCTAAGCTTATAGATACCCTCGTGCAGATAGCCTAGTACTTACCTATGAACCTATGAACCTAAGGCTGTTGGCCAGGGGAGTTTTGTACATCATGTTTTGAGGAAAATTTACAAAAATTCCTTTATGAATCTGCAAAGTTGTTTTATCTGATGTCAGTTTTCATTCATTCCTCAACAGTTGGGTTCAGATCCAGCCCTTGGATCTGACTTGGCCATTATTTTAGCTTCTGGCCACCAAAAATCTCACAAACTCCTCCCTTACCCATAGTGCCCCAACTCCTAACATACCTCAGATCTCATTTTCCTCTTTCTCATTTGGACATGGTCGCCATGAGTTCTCGAGCATTTGAAATTAGAGATAAGTTCAGTTTTACTTTCATTCCTCACTTTAGCATTTTTAACAGTTTTCTATTTATAAATCCTTCCATTTTACATGTCTTTGGTGTACTCCTTTTTCACCATAGTTAGTATCTTTTCTTTCTTTCTTACACTTTTCTTAGTGCTCTGGAATTACCATTGTTTGTAATCTTTTTTCTATATCTTTAATAGCTTCAAAATGTCTGAAAAAGGCCCATCTGGCTTTAAAAGGTGCTAGAAATGCAGGCAAAAGTTGCTTGTATCAGACACTCATGTTTTATGCATTTACTGTTTAAGCCCAGACCATCTTCAGGTAGACTGTTCAATCTGCAAAGCTTTTAATCCACAACAGTGGCAGATAGGAAGTATAAATTAATTCTGAAAGGATTGCTTCCCTCATCCTTTTCATAAGCTATTTCCGGGGCTCAATTCCCCAAATGCAAGACAAAGGAGCCTTCATCCAAGTCCTCGAGGCCTTCGGGGTCCTCAACTCTCTCCTTGGATCCTATCACAGAACAATGAAAGAAAATGCATATTTCGGATCTGAAAACTGCTCCTGGTCAGTCAGTGTCAGAGTCGACAAAGGCTTCCTTGGATCCTATCTCTTCAGATCTGAGGCCTTTGCCTAGGATGAGGTATTTCCCCATTTTTGCACTGACTACCCTCTAGGGTACTTTCCCCTTACCTCAAATCACAGTGGCATTCTAGGTCTCCATCAGTGGCTTCTTCTCATTCTACCAGAAGTCCGACCAAGGCTGATGTAGACAGAATAGTGAGAAAATTTCTCTTGGTGCAAATACAGATGGGATTTCTTCTGGTTCCTACCTCTTCAAGTCAGGAAGCCATTCTTTCTACTACTCCAGCAATATCAACTCCTTCTCTGATCCAACTTATCGTTTCAGAGCCCCTGGATCCAAACCTGCCTGGTCCATCTGGAATGGATCCGAAAATGTTGGTATCTTTGGCTCAGAAGCTCTCTTTGAGTGCACTGGCTCCAACGTTTTTGGAGCCAGATAATTCTCGGAGACAAAGCTTCTAATGTTGGAGTAAACTTCAAAGTTTTCAAAGCTTCTGTTCCCTTCGGAGTCTCAGTACTGGACAGCTTAGCTATGAATTCAACCTCGGTAGACTGCCTTTGGGATGGGGGGAGCCGATGGAGTGGAACCATGGCTTCTTGGCTGCAATGGCTTCCTTCTCCCCAGAGCATTCTGCATTTAAGGTGGTGAAGAGAGTGTTTTCTGCTCCAGCAGAATGGATGGACCTTACCCACTTGGATCTTCCTTCTGGTTCTTGTGTGTCTCTGAGCATTGATTCTTGTCATTCTGTGCCACAAGAACAGCCAGCCCAAAGTCTCTAGGTTACCCAGTAGGGTATTTGTAATCCTTCTGATACTTCTCAGGAGTACCCCCACCAAGTTTGTCTCTTGGAATAGAAAGTGCAAGAGGGAGCACTTAGACTCTTCTCAGGAGTCAATCACAGAAGATACTGATTTTGATGAAGGAGAAGGGTCCCCAAGATCATTACCTGAAGGCATCTGTTTTGGGGACATCCTTGAGATCCTTATACATAAGGGTGGTAGCTCCACTGACAACCATTCTCCAGAGGAATCTGTATTCTTGGAGGTCTTTGGGGCTGGCCTGTCTACCTCTTAGGTAACTTTACCTGTCAGTGAGCTCATTGACTTGATCTCTAGATGTCCGGGAAGGAACCTGATACAGTTGAGCCACTCCCCAAAAGACCAGATCAGATTCCAGACTCTGGCACCACCTATAGGGAGGGAGGTTTTGGAGCAGGTGAGTGCACATGGATGGTAATGTTGGCAGCCACCAGGAAGAAACTTGCTGAGTAGAGTTCCTCTGACCATCAACCTAACAAGGAGTCTAGGGCGTTGGACAGATTTGGGAAGCATGTGTATGCCTCAGCAACTTTTGTCCTACGTCTCTGAACAGTATGGCAGAATTTACAAGACTACAAAGAGACTTGATAAAGGAACTGTCAAAATCCCTTTCTGGGACCACTGTTGCTGAGACTCAGACTTCTGTGGCCTCACAGTTGGCTACCCCTACAATCTATTTCTAATGTGTCCATGAGGCTTATCTCTCATGTAGCTGAAGGCACATCAAGAGTGGCAGGTTCAGGCATATCCATCAGGAGGCATGCTTGGATGCCCTTGTGTGATTCTGCAGAGCTCTTCAAGCCCTTGGTCATCAGTGCACCCTTTGATGGCAGTTTATTGTTTGACTCTGAGATAAAGGACATACTCTGCAGATGTGAGCAAGCTGGAAGGAAAGACACTGTATGCAGTAGGAGTGCATTTTTCAACCCCCCTCAAAGAATCTTCTCCAGGAACCAATGAGGAGGACAAAAATGTGGTTCAAAAAGTCCCAAGGTCCCTTCCAGGATCCATGTGGAGATTGTTCCCCCAGAGGCAGAGGGGAGAACTCAAATGGAAGACACCAGCCGCATGTCAGAGGAGGACCACAGAATCAGGGGTTTTCAAATTCTTTCTCTGACAGTCCAATACTCCTGAAAGGAGGCCTGATTGTCCTCCTGTGGAGGCAATTGGGGGTCATTTATCCCTGCATCAGAGAGCCTGACTAAACATCTCAACAGATACCTGGGTGCAGAGGATTATTTCCAGAAGTTATATAATTTCCTTTTTCCTTCCATCTCCATCTGTTTGCATATTTGTCGATGTTCCAGTAAGTCAGAAGAAAGATGCTGCATTAGAAATACAAAAGCTGCTAGAAAGAAAGAGTCATCCAAGAGGTCCCACCAGACCAGAATTCTTTATAGTCCCAAGGAAAACAGGGGACTGGAGACCAGTTTTGGATCTTAGCAACTTGAACAAATCAGTTCAGCATACAAAGTGTCGGATGGTCACTGTTCACTCCATTCTGCCCTTCTTGTGCAAGGATGACTGGATGTGCTTGATAAACCTCCAGGATGCATACTATCACATAAGAATTAAGAGACAATCCAGAAGGTACCAGAATGCTTCCAGCTGGGAGTCAGTCATTATCAGTTCAGAGCACTGGTCTTTGGCCTCACCACAGCCCCAAGAGTGTTCACCAAATGCATAGCAGTGGTAGCAGCTCACTTCAGACTGCAGTGATTCTGAGAATTTCCATACCTGGATGACTGGCTCATTACCGCCCCGACCAGGCATCTACTAATAAGAACATGAGATCAGTTACTTTAGGCTTGCTCCCATCAGGGGATTGCTATAAATTACAAGTAAGTCTCAGTTAGAACCTTCTCAAATGTTAGCATTCATAGGATCAATTTTTGACATGGTATCAGTGACAGCCCCCCCCCCCCCCCCCGAGTACTAAAAGTCAGATTCTAAGTTGGAAAAATAATTCACATTACCACAGTCTCAGCCCGATTGATTCTACAGGCCCTGAGATCAATGTCGGCAGCTATAATTCTAGTTCTTGTAGGTAAGTTTCACATGAGAATTCTTCAATGGATGTTAACAACACGGGTCTATTCTTTACCAACACATCAGCCCAAATAAGAATCACTCAGACATGCAAGGGGCACCTTTAGGGATGGATTTGATCAGATCAGGTTCTACAAAGCCATCCTTTCATTCTCCTTCAGCCAAGGCCATAGTGACCAAGGATGCATCCCAGATTGGGTGGGGGCCATTCCTTGGGAAAATGCTCCAAGGCAGTTTATCCCCCAAAGAGACATATCAACGTCCTGAAAATGAAAGGAGTGCTCTTAGCATTGCAGGCCTTCCAAGACTCTTTTCCTTTCTGGACAGTTGCGATTCAGACAGAAAATATGTCAGTAGTTTGGTACATCAGCAGACAAGTAGGAAGTAGGTCTTTCCCCTTGTGTCTAGAAACCCTCAGAATGTGGCAATGGGTGATCTCATCAAACCAGTCTCTGATAGCAACGCACATTCTGAGGAAGTCCAGCATGATAGCAGACAAAGTGAGCAGATCCATTCTATTACCTGATGAGTAGTCTCTCAACATGAAGATGGCAGAAATAATTTTTCACCAATGAGGCCAGCCTTACCACAGTTTCTTTAAATCTCCCCTAAACAAGAAGTGTAGCAACTTATTTGCCCTAATCTCCCCACCGGGGGAATCACCACGGAACACTCTACTACACAATTGGCTCCCTGGTTTCCTGTTTGTGTATTGTCCAACTTCCTTGATCCCCAAATTTCTGCAGAAAGCTTTCCAGTTGAAGAAAAGCGTAATCCTCATTTCACCTTACTGGCCTTGACCGATTTGGTTCTCTTTTCTTTGGCTTCTGGTAATTTACCCACCTTGGATTCTGGATCTGATTACAGCCCACCTGTCCCACTGACAAGGATAATTCACCTGGATACTTCAAACCTAAAGCTGACAGCATGGCTTTTCCACTTCTTTAATAGCCAGAGAACCCATGCTATCATCCCCTGTCTGTCATATACTTTTATCTCTCCACAAAGCTTCTACAAGAAAACTTTACATAAGTAAATTATTTATTATTTAACATTTGTTTTCTGGGATAATCTGACTGGACAACTAGCATCCGTTTTCAGTGAAGTCCCAGGGAGAAAAATCTCCACACAGTACAAAATAGAGAGTAATTAATGGTAACAGTTACAAAATATAAGTGATAACAACAGTTAGCAGCATGCTATTAAAAAGTTTAAAATATTAAGAAGTACAACGTTGAAGGTAGTTTAGTATGTTAACAAGTATGAAATGGAAAGATAGTTGGAGACAACTTAATAAATACAAGAGAGACAGTTACAATTACTAGATCAGAAAGATGGTTGATAATGAACAATTATATGAGTATAGTACTTTCATGTCAAAAGCATAGGTACACTATATGTGCAAAGCATTTTCTTAGTAAAAATGTATGTACAGTATATACAATGAGCATTGGTTTGTAAATAGATATGGTTTGTGTTTTGAGCTCTTCAGAAACATGACTCCTTTTCAGCCATAGTACAAAGTGTCCTTAAGTTTTTGACTACAATTTTCCACAAAGGAGCTAGCTCTTTGACCACTAGGGTTCAGTTAGCAGCCCTGTATATATATAACTTTAATAATGGATTTGAGAACTCCACTCTGGCTTCATCAGAACTTTGTAAGGCCTTCTTGAGAGATATCCTTCTTTTGAGACCTCCTTACAAAGATCCAACTCCACCACAAGACTTAAATGCGGTATTGCAGGCCTTGACTCATTCCCCATTTGAACAAGCAGCAAAATGTGATCTTAAGTTTGTGACCTGGGAGACTATTTTTCTGCTGGCTATCATATCTGATAGAAGAATTTCATAACTTCAAGCATTGTCTTCTAAACCTCAAGCATTGTCTTTTAAACCTCACTGCTTGATTTTTCATAGAGATATAGTACGATTATGAACCAAACCTTCATTCCTTCCTTGGGTGGTGTCAGAATCTAACATTAACCAGTCCATTAATCTGCCAGTATTCTTTCCAAAATTTGCAGAGGTGAATATATGTTGCACTTATTGGATGTTCATACAGTTATGTTTTTACTTACATAAAACAAAAGAAATTAGAAAGACGGGTGAAATATTTGTCTGCTTTGCAGATTCTAAATTGGGAAATTTAGTTGCAGAAGTAACTTTAGCAAGATGTTTGCTGGATTTTATAGCATTTGTCTACATTAAGTTGGGTCTGTCCTTACAAAAACCTGTAAGATCATCTTCAACTAGGTTCATGGCTACTTCTTCAGAGTTTCTACCTAAGGCTGTCATGGATGACATATGTGTCACTGCAACTTGGGCCAGTCCTCATACCTTTGCTCATTACAAACTGGATCTGTTCTCAAGGGGAAGAGCAGCCTTTGGCTCAACTG
>NC_056746.1:1425309777-1425335179 GCF_019279795.1 Protopterus annectens | reverse complement strand
AAAAAAAAAGTGCAGGTATTAATTTACATATGTTGTCTTTCCCCCACAGGTGGTCATGGTGGTCACAGTCCCTCCCACTCAGTATCTGATGTCAGTGTCACTGCAGACTCTGGCAATGATGATGGTCATATTCAGGCACAGGTGGTGTTGTCAGGGGCTGAATCTGTGTCATCAGTTGGCATCCCACATTCATCCACAATGTCCCCACACACAGTCACAATGCCTACATATTCCCCACCCCCAGCAGCCCAGATATTGGACAGTTGGCAGGTGGTGGCATGAAACAGACCAGTGTAATGAATATGGTAGGCATGAGTGTAGGCACTGTCCATACCCAGAGTGCAGGCGAGGTCCCACACAGGTGGATGGGCAGGCATGCTCGTAGAAGGACTGCTGCTCATCGAGCTGCTGTTGCAAGTGCCACAACAAGTGTCACTAGATGCATGTTTTGGGCTGTCATGGATGCAGAGGCACATAGTGAACACAACACCAGACAAATACTGAGGGTTGTGGATGCAACTCTTCCTGATTTATGTGGCAACATGCATGACCTTGTTGAGGCCACATGGCAAAATACTGAGGTCATGAATAGATGGTGGGGTGAGACCTTGGCAATCCTTGACTGTGGCATGTCTGTGCTAGAGCATGTGGTGGGAGATGGGGTTGGCCGCATGGACGTAGGTCAGCACCAACATCAGCTGAGAGTCTACGGGGCTGTGCACCTTCACACTCCCATAGTGGCAGTGACACCAGCACTACTGAAGGGAGGTTGCTGTTCACATCACAACATAACAGGCCATGGGCACGTGGTCCTGACCGATGCCGTCAGGGACATGGATCCAGCAGACACCAATCACCATCAGGAAGCAGTACTGCATCTGGCTTTGGGCCTGTTGGTGCCAGTGAGACACCTGGCAGGACCAGTTCACACTGCCATGTACAGTCCACAGCTGTCCAACATACCCCTGTGTATGGCAGCCGGATGGCATGACTGTGTGCATACATATACACACACACATCTGTATCACAGACAGGTCACCTCCAGAGACACACAGCACCTCTGCACAGCCCATCTATAGGATACCCCTCCAAACACACACACACACACACACACACACACACACACACACACACACACACACACACACACACACACACACGCACACACATGGATGTCAACCGTATATCCCAGCCTAGGCCTCTGGCAAACCCACACCATGCCCTGTGCATATGATGATACTTGTGCCACATCCCTGTCATCCATACCATTGATGCAGGGACAGGCTAATATGGATTCGATGCACACAATGAATATAGTACAGAGTAGCTATGTAATACTGTTTAAGGTGCTGTCTGCTTGCATTTGTTATGGGTATACATAAAGGTGTAGTATGTACCTTATCAGCCATGATGCATTATTGCTGTTAGTACCACTGACTGAATGTAGTCTGACATGCTGTATTCTGTTTGTGTTCCAGGTGTCTGTGTTTCTGCAGGTTGTGGCCCTGCAGACATTATCAACATGGAGTATGACAGAGTGGAAATACACTGACCGTTTTATAGCCAAAGTACAGCTATATATATGTATGTTTGCCAGGTGTGTATGCATGCAACAGTGTATGATAAACACTGTTGTCAGACAGTGTGAGCTGGCATACATAGTCTTTGCCACAGGCAGTTAGTCTTCAGACATGTCACCTGAGTGTTGTGTAGTACTCATACATATGGAAAAGGTTATTAGAGTACTGTCAGTAAGTCCCTCACCAGCTTAGCCATTAGACTGACCACAACAGATTCACATTTTGGCACCTGTTGCCCCTGCCATTTCTTTCCCATACACTCAACCCTGATACAGTTGGTGAGGGCATGCATGGTACTGTGTATGACAGGTTTGTGGCATGTATTCCTGAGTTCACAGGGTGGAACAGGGAGACAAAATGATATATCCTTTGCATACACACAGTAACGACTGACACACGGGATGTGCATACAGTAACACAAACACAGTTGGCAATGGACAGATTCGTAAACCTACATATCCACTTTAATGTACTATATTGCTACATACACATGACATACTCCACATAGATTATATGCATGGGACATAACCCACTACTTCTTGCAACATGTAATGTTGTGAATGCCTTCATGGATGGTGAGATAACCCACCAGAAATAGCAGCTGGAGTCATCTATTGCTCCTACAAGCCTGGATAAGTGATAAGATAACAGACTTTATATCAGCATGATGTTTCAGTCAGGTATGATGTCTGATGCTGGCATGTGTGTCAGTAAACTAACTGTGACCTATCTGGCAACAATATCACATTCATGTACATTGTTAGAGGACACAGACCACATATTCATTTATTTTATTTTTATTTATTTTTTTATTTTTATTTTACATTTGTTAACTGGGAAAGTCCAACTGGATACATATCCATCTTCAGCAGAGTCCGCGGAGAAAAGCTCCCACATCACATTACATATATGAGAGAACATATAACCAGCCTATACACATATGATCTCCATGAAAGAAATACCTATGGGCGTATTTACAGTAATTATTAGCAGGTTCTTGTTGTATATACTACATACAATCACATACATTTTTCATTTTTGTTTTCCCAAGATGGGAATTTGTTTAATACAGTATATGTCATTGAATTAGAAGGTACATATCATTGGCTTGTCAAGTATGCCAGGGGATACAGGTGATCTCTGATGGAATCCTTGCAAACAGTGCATTTGGGTGGGTTAGCCTGGGCTATAGCATGAAGAAAGCCAGCTGTTTTCATAATAAGTTTTCAGGAGTTTTTTGAAATGGGTATATGAGTTGCAAACATCCAGATATTCAGTAGACATCTGTACAGATGACTGGAATGTCCTGTACAACAGTTTAACATGCTGCATGTGAGGCCGATAGAGAGGTGGTAAACAAGAGTAGATGGTACACACATCAAAAGAGTATAACTCGCACAGGAAATGATTTTCACCCAAACACACACAGTTGACAGTATTGAGATTTGAACCCCTACCTATGTAGTTATTTCTACTATAGTGTCATGCAGTTATCAGACACACCACATAACTTATATGAATTCACCTTCTCCCAAGGTACTTTGAAGGTGAATGATATCAGCAGGCCTTGTAAAGTAGGGTGATGGGAAGTGTACAGGGTGGTACACAATTCAAAATGGTATAATGCACACATGATATGATTCTCAACCCAAACACAGATGCACACACGCACACACAGTATTGAGATTAGAACCCCTACCTATCTAGTTATTTCTACTATAGTGTTAAACAGTTATCAGATGTACCACAGAGCTTATATGAATTCACCTTGTCACAAGGTTCTTCTAAAGTGAATGACATCAGCAGGCTTTGTAAAGTTGGGTGATGGAAAGTGTACAGGGTGATACACAACTCAAAATGGTATAACCCACACACAATATGATTCTCAACCCAAACATACACACACACACACACACACACACACACACACACACACACACACACACACACACACACACACACACACACACACACAGTTACCAGTATTGAGATTAGAACTCACTACTTATCTAGTTATTTCCATTGTAGTGTTATAGGTTCATAGGTTCATACTAGGCTATCTGCCCTAGGGCATTTATAAGCCTAGCCAGAGTGTGTGTGGCTTTCACCACCCCTTAGGATGGGAATACTATACCCATTAGTTTGCTGTGCCTCTGTCCAGCAGTGACACAGAGATGATTCCCAGGGTAAACCTACGATCTCCCATCCACTCGTCAATATTTCTCTTGAACAGAGTCAGTGAGGGGCTCTGCCTCACATGGACTGGGATTCTGTTCCATAGTGTAGGGAGTCTCTGGGTGATGAATCTGTCCCTCCAGCATGTCCTATTTATATCTGTGTTGAGGTTTAAGTCTCTTGCTCTCGTGGCTCTGGTGGATTTGGATTTTTTGAGGTGGAGCATGTCCATTAATTCCGGGTTGGACATGGCCTTGTATGTCAGGCACAGATCACTTCTGAGCAGATGGTATGTGACTGAATAGAGCTGGAGTTTCTTCAGTCGGGCGTGTGACATATGTTTGAGCCCCTTTATCCTTTTGGTGAGGAACTTTTGGGGTCTTTCCAACTGCTGCAGGTGTCGGGTAAGGTACATTCGAATGGGGCATTGTACTCAATCATTGGTCTGATAAGTGAAGAGTACAGGGTACAATGACCTCTCCTGATCTGGATGTGAATCCCTTCATGATCAGGTGGGCAATGTAGAAGGTCTTCCTAACCACTTTGGCAATGTGAGTGTCAAAGAGAGGTTACTGTCAACTTGGGTCCTCAGGTCCCTGATAACTTCTTCCAGTGTTTAATGGATTACCACCTATGTGGTAATTAGGGGTTACCTTGTTTTTCCCAAAGGGTATGACTATACATTTTTTGGCATTTAGCTTAAGGCCATGGCTCTGGCACCAGTTATCCATTTCTATGAGACCTCTCTGGAGGATGTCTGTGTCTGATGGAGTGTCAATTATGGTGCCTAGTTTGCAGTCATCTGCAAATTTTGTCAGCCACAATCCCCTTATGTTTGGCTGCACTTCAGAAAAATAAATGCCGAACAAGAGGGGGCCCAGGACTGAGCCCTGTGGGACACCGCTCATGACCAGCTTAAAGTCTGACATGGCACCAGCAACTGTAACCCTGTGGGTTCTGTCCTTGAGCTAGTTTGCAACCCATCTTGTGACATATGGGTTTACATCTAAGCTGGTGAGCTTTTCTATGATGCCCAAGTGGGGTATTGTGTCGAGCTTTTGCTAGGTCAAGGTAGGCTGTGTGAACTGCCTTACCCTCATCAATGGCCTTAGTGACTGTTTGAAAAAGTCGACTAAGTTCAAGAGGCAGGATCTGCCCTTGACAAAGCCAAATTGGGTAGGATCCAGTGTCTGTAGGTCCCCAATGTCTTTATTTATGAGTTCCATTATGATCCTCTCCATAGCCTTGCAGACAAGGCTCATCAAGCTTATGGGGCTGTAATTTCAGGGTCCGTGAAGCACCACCTTTGTGGAGTGGGACTACAGTTGCCGTCACGCCATTCTTTGGGCACGATATCCTGTAGTAAGGCTAAGATTAAACAGCAGCCTTATGTGTGGGTTTAGTTCCTCATTGAGTTTGTAGCACACAGGGGACACCGTCCGCTCCATTGATGCTGTGTTTTTGCTTTAGAGAGAGCAGCTCTCACCTGGGCATCTGAGATGTTTGGGAGGCTAGACTCTGGTGGGATAGATATTTCTCCTTTTGGAGGAGGAGGAGAAATTTGCACTGAACCTGTCTGCCAGTATGTTGGCAATGTCTGTGGGTTCAGTGATTTTGTATAATTTTGGACTAATTCTGAGCATATCTGGGAGTTTCCACCCAGGTTTCTAACATAGCTAAAGAAGGCCTTATGATTGTCTTTTTGTCTTTAGCGATTTTTCTCTCAAAGTTGGCCTTGGATGATTTTATGAGTGATCGTAGTTTTTGCTAGTATTGATCAGAGATGCCTTCCTTTAGGATTTTGCTCTGTCATGTAGTAGCTTTCTTCTCTTGTTGTAGAGTTTGTTTATGGCTGGGGTCCACCAGACTGGCCTGCCTTGGTGGAAAGGGTCTTGATTTTGTTAGGGATTGCTTGATCCATACATTCCTGGAGGTGCTCAGAGAAGGCATTTGTAAGGGTTTCAGCAGCGTGGGTTGTGGTTTCCACTGGCTCGGGGCCTTGAAGGATACCACTTCAGTCTTAAGAAGTGTGAAGTTTGCTTTGAGAAGTTCTTCACTGTGGTCTTTTGCTGGGGTTGGGGGTGGGATGTGGATCTCCAGTGAGATTAATTTATGGTCTGATCTCACCAATGAGGGATATACTTCCGTGTGGAGCATTTTGTCCCCATGTTTGTCATGATCAGGTCTAGTATATTTTCTCCTCTTGTGGGAATGGTGACTAGTTGTTCCATAGCATTTGAGTTTATGAACTCCAGGAACCTTTGGGCTAGGTGTTGGGGCTTGAGTAATGTTCCCAGTCTATGTTTGGGTAGTTGAAGTCACCCAATATGATGGTGTTTGGAGACATTCATACTCTCCAGTGTCTTCAGGAAGGCTGTGTGGGTTTCCTGAGTTTGAGAGGGTGGTCTGTAGCATGCTACAAACTGTAGGGCAGTTTTACCTATGGTTAATTGCACCTGGATGGTCTCTGATGCTTCGTGCATTGCCACTAACCTGGAGGTGTGGGTATCCTTTATGAATATGGATACTCCCCCTCCTTTTGTGGTTCGGTCCGGATTTTGGGGCCGGAACGCATGATATGAAGTATAACTGATAGTGCTGGGGTGCTATCAGGAGCCTTGAACCAGGTTTCAGTCACAGCACAGACATAGATGTTCTCCATACTGAGGAGGGCTTCGAGGGCGTGCATCTTGAGGTTTAGACTTCTGGCATTGAGCAGTATTACCCTTAGTTTTTTTCCATTTTTGTTTTCTAGGGTGGTAGGTTTATCATTTGAGCCTTGACTAAAAAAGACACTATGGGGGGTGGCAAGAGCCTTTACCAATATCCGGAAGCCCAGGGGTGACAGGTGCAAGCTGTCCCTTGCGAAGCAGCGTGGCTTGTCAAGCATGTCATCCCAGGCAGACAGACATTGGATCCCCTTAGAATGACACCAGTAATTAAGCCAATTATTAAAGCTGATCATTTTGTCTCTGTATTGTAGCATCATTCTTGGTGAGGGTAGGATACTGCTCAGGGTCAGGGTCATACCGGCCTGGGCTACATAATCTGAGAGCTCCTCTATGTCTCTTTTCATGTAGTCCAGGGAGGTACGTCTCAGGCCGTTCACACCGGCATGGACAATGACTGAGTCATACTTGTACTTGCTGTGGAGTGACCTGAGTGCTTGTGTTATGTGGCGGATTCTAGCGCCCGACAGGCAGCTTACTGTGATCTTTTCCTTTTTCAGTCTGGTGAGTGGGATGTCAGTGTATCTGACTATGGAGTCACCTATAACAAGTGTGTCTGGCATTGTGTTTGGCCTTAATGGCTGTGACTGTTTAGCACACTGACTTTGAGAACTATGTGTTACATGTCTTATGTCTTGAGGTGGCAGTTGCTTGGGTGTCTGCTTTGGAGGCCTCTCTAGTTTTGGTAGATTTTTGATCAGTGCCTCCGAGTATGTCTTTGTGTGTTTATGTGTTTGTTTTGCAGTTGTGATAGTTCTATGTGAAACTGGGTTTGTGGTGTGCGTGGTTTCCTTCTCCTCCTGTCTGGTCTTGCCAGTCCTGAGTTGAGAGAGCTCAGCCTCCAGTTTGGCTATATAGTTGCATCTCTCACATGTATTTGTGTTTTGTGGGAGAAGGAGTGGGTTGTCCGTGTACATGAGGCAATTGTAACATTGCCTCAAGATGCCCAGATTCACCAGCTGAACAGGAGAGGACGCTAGGAACTGACCCTTCGTCATGCTAGAAAAAGTGAAAATGTTTGCTGTGTAACTGAGTCAGAAGGGACCTATAGGGAAATGGGTACTCAAGGGGATTCTAGGCTAATGTAATACTTTGTTTAGTATATAAGTACTTTACCTATATAAAAATGCTTTAGGAGCAAGTGCTGAGCTTTTGAGATAGAGAATAGACTGTTTAGATTGCAAGTAGAGAAGTTCTAAGGGAAAAATTGAAGAGAAGACTTTACGGAGCCAGAAATAGTTTAACCTTGTTTAACCGGCGCTGTCCGATGGTGCTCTATGGGCAACTCCGTGCTAAATCATGCAAAAGCGCTCTAAAGCGGGCTTTATAGCAGGGGGTTGAAAAGAGCTAGGAATTGACCCAAAATGGCCAATAGACTACAAGTTTCTGGCTGGAACCACTGCTCTAGGGACAAATAGGCTGCTCAGTGCTCCCCACTCCCACTGGTGAACAAAGAAGCTTCCCTTTATCCAAATAAGGATATGGAATAGCACAGGAACCAAGCCAAAGCCCAGAGATCAGCAAACTCTGAAGACTGGACTATTCTAGTTCAGTAAGGTGGGAAAACAAGATATTTTTTGCAGAAAACAGAGGAAAAACAGACAGTAAATGCTATAAATGCTTTTAAACGGCTAGCACTTGAGTGTGTTAGCCTACAGGTAAAATTAAGCAGCAAATAACTTTTTAAAAGTGCAAAACAGTTAATCAACACAAAACAGTTTAAATAGAATGCAGAGCTGTATAAACAGGCGAAAATGCAGTCGCTAAGCAGTAAATAATCAAAAAGCCAGAAAAAAATACTTAAATCAGGAAAAAGTCAGTCTTTTGCTCTCTGCTGCTTGTAGAACTCTGCAGGACACCACGAGGAGCGGTGCTGAGTTGAATACAAGCGAAAAAGTGCGCTAAAGTGGGCTTTATTACAGGGGGCTGAAAAGAGCTAGGAATTGACCCAAAATGGCCAATAGACTACAATTTTCTGGCTGGAACCACTCCTCTAGGGACAAATAGGCTGCTCAGTGCTCCCCACTCCCACTGGTGAACAAAGACGCTTCCTTTTATCCATTTTATGCAGTTATCAGACATGCCACAAAGCTTATATGACTTCACCTTGTCCCAAGGTACTTCTAAGGTGAATGACATCAGCAGGCCTTATAAAGTAGGGTGATGGGAAGTGTACAGGTTGGTACACAATTCAAAATGATACAACCTGCACACAACATGATTCTCACACACACACACACACACACATACACACACACACACACACACACACACACACACACACACACACACACACACACACACACACACACACACACTTACTTACTTACCAGTATTGAGATTAGAACCCCTGCCTATCTAGTAATTTGTACTGTAGTGTTACACAGTTATCACACATGCTACAGATCTTAGTGGGCTGACAATTGGCCAAAGGTGCTGATAAGGAGAATGACATCAGCGGGACTGATACAGTGGGGCACTGGGAAGTATTGTGGGTGGGAATGCCCTAAAACTGTTTCACCTACAAACAAACACACACTCCCACACACAACTGTCATACACACACACACACATGCAGTTGCCACTATTAAGATTAGATCCCCTACCTAGCTATTTATTTGTATTATAGTGTTACACAGTTATCACATGTGCTACAGAGCTTATAGGGGTGATAGGTGTCCAATGGTACTTCTAAGGTGAATGACAGCAGCAGATCTTGTGAAATAGGGCAATATGAAGTGTACTGAGTGTGAATAGTCTCCTAATACTTAGACCTATGGACCCCCACACACACACACACACACACACACACACACACACACACACACACACACACACACACACACACACACACACAAGCAGGTGATGTGATATTATACATCTGACCTCAGTACTATTACACAATGGAGCTCATCTTTTATGCTGGCATGTGCAACTGTTTACAACTGGTATGCCACTGTCCACAGCAGGACATCACTGTATGCCATTCAGGGTATCTGTGTGTGTGACTCACTCTGTCTGTGTCCCCCTGTATTTCTCTCTTTCTATCACTGTCTGTCTTTGACTTCCCACATCTATGTGTGTGTATGCTTGACATATTTTATCTGTTGCCCATATATATGTCTGTGTATCTCACGCAACAGATACAGATATATCACATATGGGCCACCTACAGCTAGCTGAGGGTAATCTTGGCTGATGTGTGTGTGTGAGGACAGTTAAGGAGTACATAGCTGTCTGTATGCACAGACAAATATACACATTACAGTCATATAGTCTGATGTGGGTTTCAACATGTCCTGTGATTCTCTAAGTGTAGGAGCATGCCCAGTGTGACCTTCTATAATTAGAATGGGACTCCATTCCAGAGATAGGTGTACTCCAGTCCAGAGTTTTGTATGCTACAGCCATAGCTCTCATGAGTACACAGGACTTTCCTCAGGGTACTGGGTTTCTTTAGCAGATATTTTCTGACATATCTGTAGTCTAACACTGCAACGTGCTGTCATTACCTAGTGCCAGATATCCTCAGATCATCACAGTGCTTTACCAGAGGAATACTAGTTGTATGATGCATAGACCAATATCATGAGGGCAGCTATGTACATTCTTGCCCAACAAGTCCATTTGTGAGGTGTGGCTTCAGTCAATTGAGTGATGACACACTGTGTAAACAGTCCAACAACTTGGTGATATACTGGCTGGAGATCCCCTGCTTGTGTGGTATCTTTCTAACCTGAGTTGTCATATCCTTGTGTGGCCATACCTCTCACCTATACATTTTTTGGCAGGTTGTCCAGGTGTTTGGCTAGAGGTTTCATCCTGTTTACATAAACCTGTATTTTTATGACAAGTTAGTTACATATAATTGAAGAGTGATGTTAAAAAAATAATGACAGACATTACTGTTTCAGACTATATAACCTTCTGGCAATTCCCCACTACTGCAAGCCCCTCACCCTACCAACTTTCTCAGTATGCAAGGACGATATTTACAACAAATGCCTATCATTGTGCCTTTGTACCACTTTTATTTCTGCCCTTGTCCAGACATCTTGCTGTCAGAGGTTGGGAGTTATGGGTGTGGGTACAGAGTGCATTCTACTGTGAAGGCATGTCCATTATATGTAAAAGCAAACATAAGAAAAAAGGATTATTGAGGATAACCACTGGCAACAGTATCAAACAGCACTTATATTCACAAAAGCCTTAGCACCTTGGCTACACATACTTCAAGGTGTCCATTACATGTGTAGTATATTCCACATAGGACTGTGACTTCCAGGTATGTCAGTGGCACAGCAGTTGGTGTCACTGACATGCATAACAGTTGGCACTGCAGTTATATGCACATGACACTGTCAAAGACAGCACTATACCTATGGCACTACAAGAAGACTGCCAGGAGAACGTGCTGGCCAGATCCTGACAGTATTAACCACACATACACATAGCTCATATTAACCACACATATACATAGCTGCATATTGTGGATGGGCAACATGTTTTCACGTGTATTGGTACAGCCCTGCCAATGAGTGCTATGCTGCTATTTCCCTGCAAACATACATGTTACTGCATTTGTTTGGATATAAGCGGGGGGGGGGGGGCACACCTGCCAACTGTACACATTTGCACAGACTGTGCTGATATTTGCTTTACATTTTGGTTCCATTTACTATACTACTGTGCCCTATCTTGGGGACTAGAGGCATATCAGTAAAGAGCACAGGTCAGATTGTAATGGCATACATTTGAGTTTCAGACTTCTTATCCTTCGTAGCCTTACTGCAACTGAAGGTCCTGCTGTGCTTTCACTGTGTGAATCTGTAGGAGGTTAATTTAACATTGCCACCATTTGTGTGCCTTTACCAGACATTTCTCTCTGGTTTTCTACAGCTGACTTGCTGTGTGGGTGTTAGGGGTGGGTATGCAACCTCCCTCCCTGACATCCATGCCTGTGACCTATGTCCCCCCAGTTAGTTGTCCCCACACATATACTGTAGTGGGATTTGCCACTTGGGTACTACTGCATAGTGTGTGGATGCCAGTTTTGGGCAGACATTTCCTGGTGTCCCACATAGCTGTCAGTTGTATGCTGCTGTCCCAGTAGGCCACCCCATTCCCTTGCATGCATGCAGCATTACCATAGATATGCTAGCAAAACATATTAATCCATTCATTTATTGTTAAGAAGAATGACTTACCCTGTGCCTGCGGCAGCTGTGAGGATGGTGCTTGAGGGCTGCCTATGTTAGATGCATACAGTACACTGCCTATACATGATAAGCTACAGGTAATGTGATGTATGTGTCATCCATTTTACTGTCTGTACAAGTCAGACAGAGGTGTCAGTCCCTGGGGTCCCTACAGTGTCAGTGTGTGTGCTATTCATTGCCTCTTTGCCAAGGCCTGAGCATACTGGGCATGCCTCCATCTGCCTACAGGAGCAGGATCAGGGGTCTCCTCCTCTGAGTCCCTCTGTGCCTGTGAAGACCTTGGCAATGGTGATGCACTGTGTGGCCCTTCCTCGTGCTGTTTCTGATGCAGCTGTTTCCAAAGGATCATATTGTGTAGCATGGCACATACTATGAACATGTGTGCACATGTGGCTGGAGAGTACTGCTAGGCTCCACCAGATATGTTAAGGCAGCGAAACCGTGACTTGAGCATCCAAAATACACACTCTATAATGATCCTGGTTTATGCATGTGCCTCTTTATGGCGTTCTTGTCTGGATATTTGTGCATTTCTGATGGGTGTCATTATCCATGGCTCCAGTGCATAGCCAGCATCCCCCACCAGATGGCCATATGGGATGCCCCCACTGGCAAATGCCTGGTACAGCTGTGACGAATGCCAAATGTTGGAGTCATGATAGCTTCTAGGGCTGCCAGCACACACATTCATGATAATGCCCTTGGTATTGCACACTATTTGGCAATTGATGGAGGGGAATCCCTTGTGGTTTATGTAGACCCTACCCTGTTCACCGAGTGGTGCTTTGATGTGGATGTGCGTGCAGTCTATTGCACCCAGTACCTCTGGGTATTCTGCTACATGGTGGAAGAGATGCATATTGCTGGTCCTCTCCTCATGGGTGTTGGGGAAGTAAATGTGCTCACTGGCATGTGGTAGAATGGCATCCAGGAAATGTTGGAGTACCTTGGCTACAGATGCCTGTGAGATCCCCCATGGTGTCTCTAGTAAGTCTTTGGAAAGTACCTGTATCTTGAATTCTTAAGGCTAAACATACCTTGGTATCCACTGAGATGGGTTCCCTTCTGTTGGCTATAGGTCTGAGTTGAGGCCAGCACAGCTCAATGATTTGCTGAAGTATGTCTCTGTCCACCCTGTAGTGCTTTACTATCTTCAGATCATCTAGCCCCTGATAAGTTACTCTGGGTCTGAACACTCTTCTCGTCAGTCTGTGGTGGTTGTCAGCATTATCCTACTCTCCGCCCTCAGCCTCTAGCACATACTGATGGATCAAAGCAATGGCTATCCCTAACATTTTTCCAGTTAAAATTCCTCCACATGTGTACACCAGTGGTGCAGAGTTTGTGGGAAAAAACAGACTGTAAGGTGTTTCCATAGTTTATACTGTTGTGCTGTAAATTCTGCCTGTATGATTGGCTGACTATGATCTATTTCCTTTTTCCTTCTTTTCCCTTCCCATTTCCATCCCTTTTAAGCCTCAAGGCATGCCACGCAAATGCTCATATGTAAAGAGTCCTGCTATTTCTGGGGTTTTTTTTAGACCCGGTGCACGATGCACATACACGTTTAGTTAATGTAAACACAAAGAAATGGCCCTCCCTGGATGACAACACTCTCTTCATTTCATGGAATAAGGTGATACAGCCTCAGACACACCCCCTTGCTTAGCTGTGCTTAGCTAAGCTTATCTGGGTTCTATAGTGAATCTGGGTATTTTGAGACAATGTTACAACTGCCTCATGTACACAGACAACCCCCTCCTCCCATCACCAAACACTAATACATGTGAGAGATGCAATTATACAGCCAAACTTGAGGCTAAGCTCTCTCAACCCAAGACTAGATCAGACACTCAAGAGGAGAAGGGAAATACTTGCATCACACCACCAGTCTCATATAAACCCATTAAAGCAGCACTGGCAAAAAACACACATAAATATATGAAAACATACTCGGAGGCTCTAAATAAAAATCTGCAAAACCAACAGAGACCTCCAAAGCAAACATCCAAGCAACCTCCACCCCCCCCCCCCCAACACAATCCATGAAACACATACTTCACAAAACCAGTGTGCCATGCAATCACAGCCCTTAAGGCAAAATAACACACCCAACATACTAGTAATAGGTGACTTTATAGTCAGGCACACTGACGTTCCACTCACTAGGCTGAATAATGAGAAGGTTACTGTTAGCTGCCTGTCGGGTGCCAGGATCCGCCACATAACACAAGCACTCAGGTTACTCCAGAACAAGTACAAATATGACTCTGTCACTGTCCATGTTGGTGTGAATGACCTGAGCCATACCTCTCTGGACTACATGAAAAGAGACATGGAAGAGCTCTCTGATCATGTAGCCCAGGCCGGTATGACCCTGACCCTGAGTAGCATCTTGCCCTCACCATGAATGATACCACTGTATAAAGAAAAGAATTCTCGATTTCAACAATTGGCTAAGTTTCTGGTGTCATTCAAAGGGGATCCAGTGTCCGTCCACCTGGGATGACATGCTTGACAAGCCACACTGCTTCGCTAGAGACGGCTTGCACCTGTCACCCTTAGGCTTTCGAATATTGGCCAAGACTTTTTCTACCCCATAGTGCCTTTTTTAGGCAAGGCTCAAAAGACAAACCCACTGCCATAAATAGCACAAGTTACAAAAAAACTGAGGGTAATGCTACTCAATGCCAGAAGTCTGAACCTCAAAATGCATGCACTCGAGGCACTCCTCAGTATGGAGAAAATCGATATATGTGCAGTAACAGAAACCTGGTTTAAGGCTCCTGAGAGCACCCCAGCACTACCAGGTTACAACTCATACCATACATTTTGGCCACAGAACCCAAACCGAAATACAAAAGGTGGGGGTGTTTCCATATTCATCAAGGATACCCACACCTCCAGGTTACTGGCACAGCACAATGCTTCAGAGATCATCCACATGCAACTAACAATGGGCAAAACTATAATTCAAATTGTAGCTTGCTACAGATCACCCACCATGTCCCAGGACGCCCATTCCACATTTCTGGAAACACTGGGAAACATAAAGGTCCTACCAAACACCCTAATATTGGGTGATTTCAATTACTCAAACATTAACTGGGAGAACTACATGAAACCAATGAAAGGTGACCTCGGTAGAAAGAAAAGGCGTGCCAGTCACATATGCACCAACGGAACACAATTTATTGTAGTAAAACACAAAAAACACGAAACTGAAAATAAAAAATTTAAGCGCTTTCACTCATACCCATGAGCTTCATCAGAACAATTACACACTAACAGTTCATTGTTTAAATACCATAGATTGGCGCCAAAATAGAACTTATTTCATTCCTTAAAGGGGTAACGTAATTTTACTTGCAAATAACGATCTCATTAAACTGTCTAATTATAGTATTGATATTCGCTTGCTAACACTGCTAGGACCATTGAACCATGACCTGGCTTGGACTCTATATATATTTACTTGCAATGTGAATGATAATACAATTGATACATAAAAATATAGTGAATGAAAAATGTAATGTATAAAAAACACTATATATAAAAAATAAAATACTAATTGTAACCCATTTGAATTGTTCGCCTTCTTCAGGGAATCTTTCAAGGGCATCACCTTATCAGGAAGTCGAGGTACGAAGGATGTAACTAAAGGACTTCAGGGTATGGATCTCGCCACGGACAGTAAAGGAAACAACAAGCGCCAAGGCATCCATAATACTTCTGCTGGGGAATCGACTTCAGCATTTGTGAAAACCAAACCAGTTGACGACAAACTAGATACTGTAAACAGCAATTTTTCTTGCGACAATTACGAGGATGATAATTTGGTTAATAGATCTAGGGAACGTAACATTTTGGATGGGAGTTTCAATATACCCAATGGTCAAGGTGCAATGTTATGTGGGACAAATAAGGGAAAGTGTACTGACTTGAACATAACTGAATCCTACAACAACAGTAGGATTAATTTACCTGACCTTTCATTTGATTTTTCGGTTTACGATATTGACGATGAGGCAACACGTATAGGGACCAAACCCAAATGGCTGCCTCCGTTGAAAACGTATTCATCAGTAACAGTAAACACAGTACAAAATAAGGACAATGGTTTTGACAAAGATGCCATTGTAAATGAAACTAATAAGGGACAATGTTTAAACAAATTCTTAAATGCTTGCTATCACATTGAAACTGGAAATAGCATTCCAATGAACAATGTTTTTTCTAACCAACCAGGGGGTAGTTTAAAAGAAATGATTTTTACCTTGGGCAAAATGTTGAAACAAATTAATGGACTAAAAATGGACAATGTTTACTTACAGAAATGTGTTGAATTGAAAGTTATACCACAGGGTTTAAGATTTTTTAAAAAACCTATGGGTATTGTTTTGAATGGAAATTCTATATCTACTTTTAACAGATTTTTTGATGAATGTGGTCTAAAATTTTTAAATATGCTTATTGAACTCAATGATGCTAAATTAAGTGGTTTGATCCAGGAAGCAGAGACACTAGACATGAAAATTGCCAATGATTTATTATTTAAAGAATGGGAACAATTGTATAGTAAACAGTTCAAGTTCGCTGAGAAGTGGGTAACTAACATAAAGGAAAGAAAAATGAAAAAATTATGCAGAGATATTGAACAATACAAAAAAGGAGAAGCTTATATATGGTTTGAAAGGTCTAGGAACAAGTTACAGGAAAGGAATAATCTGTATGTACACAAACATGTGGATAGTAGTACGGATTTTAATACCGATGTACACCATTTTTACAGGGAACCAAACCCACAGAATCCACCATATTGGAAACAGGAATGGAGGCAACAGGGAGGGTATGGGAGAAAACATTATCCCAAAAGGAACTGGGAGGAGAAAAGAGAGTGGAACAAGTATTAATAGGATCATGCCCATCTCAGGATTCTCCTAAAGGGAAGGAGATTAATGACATAAATGTTATATCAGTGGAGGACAATATACATTCTTTTGACAACTTTAAAATTTACAACTTTTCAAGCTTGGAAATCAATCGTGGTCATTTTAAATTGTTAGCAAAAGGTATGAAGTTTATCCCCACCCCCAGATTCAATTTGGTTGATTGTTTATGTGAGTTGAAGAAATTCACAAGGAAAATCAATCTGGGTATATTTTTCAACAACAAACTGGTATCCAATAACAATTTTAATCAAGTAGGGAATGATAGTCAGAAGCAAGATGAAGATTTTAGAAAGAAAAGTTCCTTTATACCCCCATACCACCCCAGAGTTGATGTCTATGAGAAAGTTGTAGCTAAAGAAATTTATTCCTTACATCACAACAACTTAACTGACCAGGAGAGAAACACATTGGACTCCTTAACACTTAATTCTACGATAAGAGTTATGAAACCTGACAAAGGGGGAGGGGTGGTTATATATGACAAATTGCAATACACAATGAAGATGTACAACATTCTTCATGATTCAGGGAACTACGAAACTATTTCAATCAACGAAGTGAACATTTCATATATTGGATAGATTCCTATCTGGAAGAATTTCTAATTGATGGAAGAATTTCTAATATTGTATATGACTACTTGAAAGTGAAAACTCCTATCATGGCTAACTTTATAGGGATACCCAAAATACACAAAAGTACATCTGACCCCCCTTTCAGACCCATTGTGTCAGGAAAATATTCCAAAACATACTATATAGGGAAATATATTGACATTATTCTAAAGTCAATTTACAACAATATTCCTTATATGGTGAAAGACTCATGGGAATTCTTAAGCAAATATCCTGTCCACAATTGGAAGAAGGAGATTTTTTTTGTCACAATTGATGTGATTGATTTATTTTCAAGTATTCCCAAAAATGAAGGATTTGATGCATTCTGCAACAGTATAAGAAAACATGCAATATTAACATGGGATGAAACATGCCTCATTTTGGAGTCAAAGAAAGGAACTATCCATCAACTATTTTGGATAATATAGGGAAACATGTGTCAAGTGAATGGGGATTGAAATACAAACCCCTGTTAGGCTCAGGTTTGTTTGACAAGAAAGAATTCAAATCCACCTTTGAGGGTATTGACAGCAACACACACCAAAAATCTTTTATATTAACATATAGTCCGATATCGGACAAGATTATGGAAATTATTAACAAGTTTTGGTTTGTAGTGAATTCTGACCCCAATATAGGTAAAGTGGTGGGAAACCGACCCGGGGTGGTATACAACATGGGAAATAACATGAAGAAATTTCTAGAATATAGCAATCATGATCAGGGACATTCTAGAAAACCAAGGACAAATCAAATATCAAAAGGCACCAGAAAATGTGGCAAATGTAATCAATGTAAATACATTTTTGAAGGACACAAATTAAAAATTTTCAACAATGGCAGCACGACTGTAAAATTGAAAGAAGGTAATTGCAATACAAGGATGGTTATTTACATTGCCATATGTGAAGTATGCCCAAGTTATTATGTGGGAAAAACTGAAAGGAACTTCAAGAAGAGAATTTATGACCACACTTACAGTATATCTTGAAAAGATTGTAATAATGCATTATACAGGCATGTAGAGATGAAGCGAAATAATCATAGATTTAAATTTAGTATTTTAGATTTAATCAACAAGAATCCCAATGGTGGGGATGAAAAGAAACTGTTAAGTTACAAGGAAGTTTGGTAGCAGCTATATCTTAATGCAGCTACTTCCCCAGGTCTTAATGAATTTATTTCCTGTAAATCCATCCTTGAATGGGACAATAGATAAATGAATCTGATCAGACCACACATTTATGGTTTCAACAGTATTTTGCAGTGTCATAGAGTTTTTAATATTTAAAATACTTATATTTATTATAATACTATATACATTATGTTTATTTATTTATTGCTTATGCATTCATGCATCACAACATTATATCCATTTTTATATTAATTGATTATTATCAATTGATTATTATTATTATTATTATCAACATTTTTAACATTGTTCAACAATTTTTAAAATTTTAATAATTTGATGTCAAATTCAAAAAACTATTTAATAACATCTGTTCCTTAGTCAGTTAGGTACAATGTTTAATAACATACATCCATTACATCTAACATGTACAGTTCATATTTATTCAGTATTATTAGGAAATGCATTTAAATGGGTTACAATTAGTATTTTATTTTTTATATATAGTGTTTTTTATACATTACATTTTTCATTCAATATGTTTTTATGTATCAATTGTATTATCATTCACATTGCAAGTAAATATATATAGAGTCCAAGCCAGGTCATGGTTCAATGGTCCTAGCAGTGTTAGCAAGCAAATATCAATACTATAATTAGACAGTTTAATGAGATCGTTATTTGCAAGTAAAATTACGTTACCCCTTTAAGGAATGAAATAAGTTCTATTTTGGCGCCAATCTATGGTATTTAAACAATTAACTGTTAGTGTGTAATTGTTCTGATGAAGCTCATGGGTATGAGGGAAAGCACTTAACTTTTTTATTTTCAGTTTCGTGTTTTTTGTGTTTTACTACAATAAATTGTGTTCCGTTGGTGCATATGTGACTGGCACGCCTATTCTTTCTACCGAGGTTGCCTTTCATTGGTTTCAATGTGTACTTGACTCAGCATTTCATTCAACTGGGAAAACTTCTCAAGTACTAACTCCCTTGCCCAACATGTCCTAGAATTTATAAACTCAAGCGCCCTGGTACAAATGGTCAACACTCCCACCAGAGGTGACAACATATTGGACCTGGTCATCACCAACATGGATGACCGGTGTTCCACACCAGAGGTCAACCCTTCACTGGTTAGATTTGACCATAAACAAATCACTTTGGATATCCACATTCCGCCCCCACCCCCAGACAAGAAAACCACCATGAGAAACTTTTCAAAAGCAAACTTCACGTTACTTAAGACTGAGGTGGAAAGTTTCAAAGCCCCCGTGCTGAAGGATACTGCTGTCCAAGCTGCAAAATTCTTTACTAATGCATTCGACGGGCACCTACAAGAATGCATGGATCATGCCATCCCAAGCAAAACGAAGACTCACTCCTCCAGAAAAGAGTAAAATCCCAAGAAGGGAAGACATCCCTGATCAGTATCAGCAAGAAACTACGATCCCTCATAAAATCATCCAAGGCGAGCTTTGAAAGAAAAATTGCCAAGGACTCCAAAGATAACCACAATGCATTCTTTAGCTATGTATAGAATCTAAGTGAGAATGCTCAGATCTGCTCAGAGTTAGTGCAGAATGGCACAAATTACACTGAACCGACCGATATCGCCAACATCCTGGCAGACAGGTTCAGTGCAAACTTCACCCCCCTCTCATCCTCAAAAGGGCCCATAACCATACCACCAGAAGAATGGTGAGCCCCTGAAATCAGAGACACTCAGGTTAAATCAGCCCTCTCCAAAGCCAACAACACAGCATCAATAGGACCGGATGGTGTTCCAGGCTGCGTCCTACATGAGCTCAAAGATGAACTAACCCCTCACCTAAACACACTTTTCAAACTCAGCCTCTCCACAGGCTGTGTACCCATAGAGTGGTGCACAGCAACGGTTATTCTGCTCCACAAAAGCGGAGCCACAACAGACCCTGGGAACTATTGTCCTATAAGCCTGACTAGCTTGGTCTGCAAGGCTATGGAGTGCATCATCATGGAACTCATTAACAGAGACATTGGGAACCTCCAAATGCTGGATCCTACCCAGTTCAGCTTTGATAAGGGCAGATCATGCCTCCTAAACCTGTTGGACTTCTTTGAGACAGTTACCAAGGCTATAGATGAGGGAAAGGTGGTACACACAGCCTACCTAGACCTCACAAAGGCCTTCAACACCATTCCCTATTCTGGTATTATAGACAAGCTCACCAGCCTGAACATAAATCCCTACGTCACAAGATGGGTTGCCAACTGGCTCATGGACAGAACCCACAAGGTGAGAGTTGCGGGAGCTAGGTCCGAATCTAAACCGGTTACAAGTGGCATTCCCCAGGGCTTAGTCCTAGGACCCCTCCTGTTCGGCATATACTTCTCAGAGGTACATGCAAGCACAGGAGGACTATGGCTGACCAGGTTCGCAGACGACTGCAAACTAGGGGCTATAATTGACTCTCTGGCTGACACAGACATCCTCCAAAAGGGTCTCACTGAGATGGCTACCTGGTGTCAAAATCATGGCCTCATGCTAAATGCCAAAACGTGCATAGTCATCCCCTTTGGAAAAAACAATATACCCACAAACTACCGCATAGATTGTAGTCCCCTAAATACGGAAGATGTAATAAGGGATCTGGGGACCCAAGTAGATAATAATCTCACCTTTGATAATCACATTGCCAAAGTGGTTAGAAAATCCTTCTACGTGGCCCACCTAATCACAAAAGGGTTTGCATCCAGATCAAAAGAAGTCATTGTGCCCCTCTACTCATCACTCATCAGACCCATCATAGAGTACAATGCCCCATTTGGGATGTACCTTACAAGACACCTGCAACAGCTGGAAAGACCACAGAAGTACCTCACCAAAAGGATCACTGGCTGCAAATAGATGCCCTATGCAGCTCGAATGAAGAAATTACAGCTGTACTTGGTTGCATACTGCCTACTCAGAGGTGATCTCTGCCTGACATACAAGGCCATGTCCAACCCAGAATTGATGGACATGCTCCACCTAAAGAAAACTTTATCCCCACGAGCCACATGCTCTAGGGATCTAAACCTCACCACAACAATAAATAGGACATGCTGGAGGGATAGATTCATGTCCCAGAGACTTCTCATGCTTTGGAACAAGATCCCAATCTACATTAGGCAGAGCTCCTTGCTAACACTTTTCAAAAGAAACCTTGACGAGTGGATGGGAAACAGAAAGTTTACCTCAGGGATCACTTCAGTGGGTCTGCTGGACAGAGGCACAGGGAACTAATCTAAGGAGGCAGCGAAAGCCAACACATTCTGGCTAGGCTTATAAATGCCTTCGGGCAGATAGCCTAGTACCTCCCTATGAACCTATAGGGCTCCAATGTGTTTACACCATGCATGACACACACCCTTTTCATGTCTGTTGCTCCTCCTACTTACATGATCGTGTTATAGCACCTACACGGTTAGGTGCAGTTTGGCACTTAGAAGATTTTTGTGATTCAGTAAATTTCCCCTCATTTGCATGCCCCACTACCTCACCCTCTCTGGATTTGAACCACAGGACACCAGGGTATTCCCAACACACACTTGCGATTATTATTAGTATGTGTCACAAATACATACTTATACTGTGAATAAAAAAATGAGGTTACAATTACTTAAGATGTGGCATAGTATCAATTGAAATTACAGGTGACACGGGCATGTACAGCACTTATTTCTTGACCCTGAATCATTTTTCTAAATAATGTTGACATTTAATGGGAATTTCAATCTGGGAAGATGGCCACTTAATGAAGAAGACTGCTGGATTACTTATTACTAAGGTCATGGGTCTTTGCATTATTAACACAGAAAATTGTTGAACCTCTGATATATACCTGGCTGCTGTCCATGGAAGTGGATAGCACACAAAATTGTTATCCATTTTTCCTTGAGTGGTGTACATTATTTTTGTTATTGCTGAGTTACAGAAATGTTTGTCCTGTTATCAAATTATCATCAATTTATTTATTTCTTTTACAAGTGTGTGTGTGTGTGTGTGTGTGTGTGTGTGTGTGTGTGTGTGTGAGTGTGTGTGTGTGTGTGTGTGTGAGGTCTGTATTAAGTTGTTTGTACCCATAGACAGCCTTCCTTTTTCATGAATTTTGTATATGATTGAATAATACATTCAGAGATTTTTTGTTGTTAACAATCAATTTTGTTTTAATTATTTATTTTTTCTTTCCTGTTATGTTTCCCCTCATACATGACTATGACACAAAACATCTGCATTCTGTAAACTGCCATATACTGACAGAGAATGATGTGATCATTCAGGCACTACATCTCCATGGGTCATTCTTCTTAGAGAGAGGCAGGGGTGACAAGTCCTCCCGTGACCATATCTAGGAGCAGATGGTGAATGATGTGAATGCAGTGGGAGGTCATGGACATACATATTCCAACATTTTACTTGAAAAGCTACACCCAACTTGCTGTGAGGGAAAGATTAGTTTGCTTTTGCTTTCTTTTATTTTATATTACTTTTTGCCTTCTTCTAGTTTGTATATTGTGATTTGCTTTCTTTACACTGTGTTTTACTTGTATTCTGCTTTTAACTGCATATTTAAATTAGGAAAGAGATCACTGCTGTGTCTCTTGTGAGTCACCTAGAAGTTAATTTTCCCACCCTCCCACTCTGGAGCTGTTGTGTTTTAACTGTCTTTGTAGTTTCCTGTCCCTTAGGTTAATTTGACCACATATCTCCTTCCCTCTCCCCTTTCATTGGCTGTTGTGAGTAAGCACACAATTATCATTTTGTGAAATTACTCCCCTTCAGCTATTTAAATGTATTGGCCATCCCACTGTATTCCATAGAATCAGAATACAAAGTGCCCACCCCTTCCAATCTATCTTACTCTTTCAAAATTAGTGACACTCCACTTAGATAGCTGAAACTTAAACTTAAACTATCCCCTCTTTTACAACTAACTGCTTATTGAACACTGCAGCTTTTAGGGTATTAACCCATTTTCCATCTTACCTTTAAAATCTGCAACCACCTATTATTGGAAAGTCCACAGTCTGCCTCTCAGTGGTCATCTTGGGATTAGTGCCTCTGTTTTGCTCCTGGTGAGAGGAGGAACACTGGCACATTATTTCCTGGAGACTGCTGATCACTAGAAAGCCTAATAACTGCTTCATGGATGCCAGCTTGGAATTTGCACTTATACTTTGCTCCTGATGAGAAAAGGAGCAAAGTCCATTGATTCCTGATTGTTTCTGGTTGGGTGGTGAGTGTTTGTGCTTCACATTCCTGATTGGTCTGGTTGCTATAAAGGCATCTATCAAGGAAAGGATACAGCAAGCCTACTTGCATCATCTGGGAGAAGACTATGGATCACCAAACAGGTTTTGGCCTGCTTCACATCTTGAGATTGGTGCTAATGTTTTGCTTGTGGTTAGAGAAGAAGCGAAGGAGCATTGAATCTCAGCAGAGTGAAGCTGTGATGAGACCGGCACTAGTAGTAGGCAGGCAGTAGCCATTCATGTAACTCCCCTCTTTCCATCATTCTGGACAAGCTAATTCTTTGTTTTCTCTAAGTACTGCTTGATTTGTTTCTAACTTCAGAATATCTCCCTAAATACTTTATCCATAAATCATCAGCATCTACTTATTAGTTTCCCGTCAAGTGTTTGGCAGTGCCCTTTATAGACACAGACACACTGAGTGATGATTTTCCTGTAAAAGCATGATTGAAATTTCACCAATACCTAGTTGCACACAGGACAACTAGTTTGCAGTGGCAAGCATTGCCCCCAGAGTTGCAAACTGGACACTCCTGACATTGCTTTATATTCTCACTCCAACTGTCTAATCAATAAAAAAGGGTGTGTTGCCATGTATATGAACTTTACCACTATCTCCATTACAAGCTTGTTGGATATGGGCATCCTGAGGTAATCTAGAAATTAGCTTATGTTTACTGACAAAATTCTTAAACAAACAAATATCTTATGTGAGAGGTGTATTTACACAATGTCACTGGAGGCAAAGCTCTCACATAAAAATTCTCCTAATGTCAATAAAGTTGTCAGTAGTGTACAGGCTGCACCCATCACACAAAATTCAAAACAGACATATAGACCCACATACGCTGAGACACTTAAATGTTACCTTCCTAAACCTCAACTAAATTTAATTTCCTAATGAAAATTTTCAAATCAATGATGGAATGTACAACATTCATCTTTTTACTTGGAATAAAAGTTTCACCACATGAAAGCAAGTTACAAATACAATTATCAAAAATGAAGTCTGAATAATTGTATACAGTAAAATCCCTTGTGGTATTAGTATACATAATGGGCCTTTTTATGGTAATTTCATTTGCTAGCGTCCCCTCCATTGGCCTCTGTATTGGTTGTTTTTCCCTCTGGTAAAGGTTCCCCGATACTGGGCTTGATTCTGCAACCTCGATTTCTTTTTCTGACCTTGATGTTGAAATGATTGTTGACGTTGTACAAGTCTTTCGGATCTCCGTAATGGTGGAAATTGGTCTATTTCTAAAAAAGTATTATCTTCCAAATCACTTTCTTCTCCTATAATAGACAAATTAACATTATTGTCATTTCCACTATCATGGGCCGTCATTTTAGATCCCCATTGTTGTGAAATTGGGGGTGGGGGATAAGTCATGCCTTGCCCATATGAATTGACATCTCGATCTAACTTTTTAAGTTTTCTGTCTTTTATTAATTTTATTTTCTCATCAATTGATTTAAAAATTCATTGGTAATCAAAATCATGACTAGTGAAAGCAGAGTCATTTTTTACTAACGTATTCAACTCTTCAGCTTTTTTGTTAATAAAGCTATGGTCATTTTGTTGTCGTCAATAACCAAATTCATGTAATCGAAACCAAACTTGTCAAATAATTTAATTAATTCCATGTGTAAAGATGAATTAGCTATAAGTCCTGTAGGAAATCTCCACACACGTAAACCCTTGGGTACAATTTTTTGTCTTAG
>NC_056746.1:1425289530-1425309277 GCF_019279795.1 Protopterus annectens | reverse complement strand
CAAAGTTTGAAGTAAGCCAACAATCTGATATAGACCCAACTCTACCAGGTAATCCTATAACTGACAGTGTGATGTTGAGCCTTTGTCAAAAAAACTGCAGACCATTACCCAGATTTAATCAGTGAATACAAGGAAAAATAAGGAAGTTGCACATGGCGATGTCTGTATCAATGATGAAGGATTTTAGGTGGCTCTCTGTGACATCAGTTATACCATACTTTCATCATGACATGCAAGTATATGATTTTTACAGATTTTTCTGAAGTTCTTAACAATGTCTTGTGGACTATGTGGGTGTGGTGTCATGTAAGAAACATAAGGTGACAAAAGATACTTTACTGAGTTCTGTATTCAGACTGATTTCTATAGAACTTGTTATCTATCACACGACAAGTAAATCACTATAGCTAGCTCACCGACTTTAGCAATACACCCCTTATCTACACCCCCAGATTAAAGATAAATATACATACATACATTCGTGCATGCAGTGCATGCATGTGTATCTATTTATATGTATGTATGTACGTGTGTATGTGTAAATGTATATACTGTATATATATATATATATATATATATATATATATATATATATATATATATGGATTCGTATCACTTCAGTGAAAAAACATTTCACTGACCCCCATTTCACTGAGACCAAATCAACTAAAGTTCATTTCACCTAAAACTCATTTCACCTAAAACTCATTTCACTGAAAAGTAGTACTCTAAGGCAAGTCAAAGGTATATGTCCTTTTCCCTACTGTAGTGTGATCCTGGTGTAAGTTTATATAGTTGGTGGGGGGTGGGCTAAGAGACCATATTAGAGAGCACATATATGACATATCCAGGAAGGCAGAAACAAGTACATTGGCAAAACACGTTTTAGAACGAGGTATTACTCATGAATTTAAATTTATGGTTGTAGAGATTTTTGCCCCAGGATTTGGGGGGGGGGGGGCAATAGGAATAAGGTTGAAACGAAAGAGCTTGATTGGATTATTAGAATGCGTACCAATATGGGTAAGGGACTTAATGAAAAAGTATGTATTAAACCCATATTGTTGAACAGACCCCTTCTCAGATAACATGTGCTGTTATATTTATATCTTTTTATACATATATTTTTTATATATATTTTAGAAACATCTTAAATAGATGATGCTGTGCTACAAGGCACTTGTAGCTCTTTAAGAAATCATTTACATGTTTGATTATATTGACCTTTTTATTGGTTATTTTGAGTTTAAATAGAAGGTGATTGAAACTGTTGTCTGATGAAGTAGCTGGTTTCTGTGAAAGCGCTAACCTTTTTTTATTTTTTTGTTCATTAAAAATGTATGCTTTTATTTACTGTGGTCTGGAGCCTTCTTCTTTTTATGTTTTACATATATATATATATATATATATATATATATATATATATATATATATATATATATATGTGTGTGTGTGTATTATAGATAAATATAGCTATAGCTATATAGATATATACAAATATAGTTAAACATATACATCATGTTACACTGACGCTCTTAAACTTAATATATACTAGTCATGTCATACGCTCTATTACATCATAATCAGACTTCTTAACATATACAAAACGCATTTTAATAATGTTTAAATCTGGAAAATTTCTTTCAATTGTCTTTTATCTTTGACTGCCTTCCATGCCTGAAATATTTAAGATGGCTATTTACATTGGAGATCTGCTGTTGCTTTAGAGACCGTTCTTTAATCACTACAATTTCTTTCTTAGACAAAACTTCAGGAGTCTCTGTCTGCAATTCTGGACCATCACAGCAGTCAGGCTCAGTCCAGGCAACAGGTTTGGTTGTGACACTTCTGTCTGCTTATTTTTGTAGAACATCAGTTTTGACTCATAAAATCAGTGGCTTAACTAGGGTGTGACAAAGGTGGCGACCTCCCAAGGTGCAAAGCACTAGGAAGCATCATCAGTAGATGCATATTGATCTTCAAAGTAGTGCATTGCTTGCATTAATATGCTGGTATGGTATTTGTGCTCAGAACTAAAACACTGAGTACTCTCTGTGTAGCATAAACTGTAGCAAGCAGTTGCTACATCTTATAAAGAGAGAAGAGAGTGACGCCCCTGCACTGGTCCAGTAATCAAGGAACCTCAATCCTCACCACAGGCAACAGTGAGGGATGTACACAATGGGAGGATGATAAGTGCACACACACAGTAAAGTGGAATTTACCTTAAGAGCACACAGAGATCACAGTCAGTCTGGGGCTGGTTTTTGCCTCTTTCTCAGGATCCCCAATAAGACTCCCCACTGGCACAGCTATAGGGTTAAGATCTCAGCCTAGTGGTCAAGCCAAAACCTCCAGCACCCTCTCTTTCCAACTAGTGCTTCATGTCCCTGCCTAAGTAGCTGACACACACACACACACACACACACACACACACACACACACACACACACACACACACACACACACACACACACACACACACACACACACACACACATACACACACACACACACTTTGAGATTTGCTTTATTTACAAACACACAGACACTCCTGGAGAAGGCTGGTACATGTTTACAAGCTATTCCCCTTGCTGCCCAGACTATAAGGTAGCTGTCACTGCCACCAAGCCCTACTTAGCAGTTACTATTAAGGCCCTTACAAAGGGTGACCAATCCTACTGTGTAATGTTACTATTATCCAAATAGTAGGTGTGACCAAGACCAAGGCTATTTAGGAGTGCCCTGTACAGTATGACTAAATACATATGCAAGAACTGTAAGAGCTTAAATATGTCTCACAAATATCAACCACAAGGATAGGTTTAGATGTATTTAATAATAAATAATAAAAGAACAAAACAATACTCAATCAACACAGTAACTACAGAGTTCAGAATCACAGGAAATATTTTAAAACAACATTGCAGGACAGTCTCAAATAAATACAGAAAACATCTAAATTAATCTTTACTATATTCCTATCTATAGCTAAAACACATTATTTACCCTAGACTTACTTACAGAACAAGACAAATGCAGATGATGATGAAAGGATGTTTCCAGGTCCAAGACAAGATACAAAATGCTCACCCCGTATCTGAGAGAGTTCTTAAATTAATATAGCATATTACTGCTGGGTTAGCCTGGATGGCATCACTCTTTGTCAGCTGCCTTCAGTCCCCATGCTAACAGAAAATTAACAAAATTTAACATTTCTGTGTGAAAAATACATATCTCTCAGATGTTTGCTCAGAACTCGAAGTCGTAAAACAATTAAACACTTTTACATTTGAAACCCAGTAATTATTTCTCTTTCAAGACAATAGGAAAACCTCTAGCTCTAGATATTGTGTCTGCTTACTGAGAGATACAATCATAAAACAATTTCAACTTATTTCCTTGAAGTTTTATAAGTTAACTCTGTATGCTCCAGCTTCTACTATTAAAACATACATTTGCACAGGTATATCGTTTAAATACATTTCTGTTCTTTTCCAGTAGGGTACAATGTTTTAAATTCCTGAAGCTCAGTAGATAACATACAGTTTTCTTACATTTGTAAGACAAGCATATGAATCATATTAATATTCACAAATGGCATATGATTATTTACAAAATTCCAGATAGCTGGGCTGGCAGTCTCACAAAGAGTTTTTTTTCTTATCAGTTCTGGGGGACTTATTTATTTTTGTGCTCCTTAATGTAGAGTTGAAAGGGGAGTGCCAGATCAAGGATTGGTACCGGGTACAGAACAGCTGTCTACACCTCTGCATAGGATCATAGGTAGCTATAAGGCATGTAATCTAGGACACCACTGAGAATCCTAGTCCTGTTTCCTAACTGAAACAGAGCACTGTCAGGTTAAGTAACCTGTTCAAATGAAGGCTGAGGGAATTGAACCTTGAGCCATAGGAAGTAGCGTGATACTCTCAAAGCAATAATACTGTGCGCAAGTTTCCACAAATTCTATAGTGTAGTGGGGCAGAGCCTAGATGGCCAGCTGAGAGCAGTGAAATTTTAGAGCTCCATAAACTAGTAAAATAATATAGGGAAATTTTATTATTTTTTATGAAAAAAATATCAAAATTCCATAGATAAACATTTAATCTATATAATTATCAAATTTGTTGGGGTTATATAAAAAATTTCTTGTCAAAGAAACTTGGAGATATTTTGAGTTATTGAAAATGAACAACTCAAGGAATTCTCATTCAGATGCTGCTCTAAACAGAGTAATAATATTAATGACAGCTACCTTACAGGAACTTTCACTCAAAATGGATAGTTTTAAAGATGACTTAGAAAATCTCAAATTAAATTCTCATAAACAGACTGATACTCTCAAGGAACTTTTACAACATCAAACAAAAATAACAAACACAGAGACATCTCTAAATGACACTGAATGGAGACACAGGGATGAAGAGACACAAAAAGAATGCCTGTTTAATCAAAATGCCTGGCTGCTTAACAAGGTAGATGGCTTAGCAAACAGGGAAAGGAGGAATAACATTAGGATCTTCAGATTGCCTGAGAACACTGAGGGTGATGACATTTATTTCATTTTTAACTACTTGGATTCCTGAATTTTTAGACTTGAAAGAAGCTTTCTCCTATGGAAATGAGAGGGCACACAGAGCTGTAAGGAATCCTGCTTCCAGCTCAACAAATACTTCACTTAGATCAATAGTCATAAAATTTCTTTCATTCCTGGACAAGGAACTAACCTTAAAATCTGCTTGGAGAAAATCACCCTTAAAATACAATCAAAGCCTGATAAGGTTTGATAATGATTATTCAACACGAATAATAGAATAAAGGAAGAAGGTCTGGCCAATAATAAAACTACTAAAACAAATCATTAAGGCACAGCTTGCCTATCCAGCCAAGATAAAAACTCTCTTTGTCAATGAGATGAGAACCTTTAATGACTTAGAAGAAGCTTCTTTATTCATTAAAAACAACAATATAATTACTATCCCAGAAGAAATGGAATGGATGTCTCCTTCTCTTTAAAGAATAAAAGAAACAAATCCTTGGACTGATGCTAGAAAGAAGAAACAAAATACTGTTTCCAAAATAGCTGTCTCAAAAAATAACTTTACAACTACTTTTCTCAAAGTATCAACTGATATAAATTATCATTAGAATTACTTGAAATGAACATGCATTTTAAGTATGTGCTCTCAAAACAAAAAGTTTTTTAACTACTGAAAAATAGTAATGTTTTACTCAAAATGACTGAAGAGTTAAAAGTTTTTCTTCTCTCTATGTACGTAATAGTAAAAATGTACTATTTATTTTAAAAACAGTTATATATAGTATAAACATGGTGGGCCGGATTCACGAAGGCTTACACAGAGTTTAAGAGTAGTGTAAGCCTCCGTGTAAGCCTCCCAATCCAGGAACAGCCCAAACCTCCGTGTAAGAGACAGCTAAAACGTCTCTTACACGGACTGGTAAATGCTCAATACCTCATTTGCAGCTCAAAGATATGCAAATGAGGTATTTGAGCGATCAGGAAGCCCAAACCAGTCCGTGTAATGGACGTTTTGGCTGCAGAAATGTACTCAGCTGACAACTGAGTACATTTCTGCAATTGACAACGGAGCTATGTCAGCTCCAAATAAAGGGTGCATATGTGTCATCTAGCATGCCAATGGCCAAATATGTGGCCATTGGCATTAAAAAGTGATGCAAAATTATTTAAAATAACTTTTTTTCGGGATTTTGATGTTTAACTGCAAGCGCACACCCGCATAAACGCAGGTGCGCTGCTCAAAAGTAAAACCAAGCTTATAAGCTCACAATTGTGGGTTTCATGTATTACATGGAATGACAATGCAGGGACTAGCAGACCAAAAACAATATGGCCACCGTGTAGTGGTTGCCAAGGGGGGGAAGCTCAGTGTAAGAGATGCAACTAAACATTACTAGGCAATCCTATGTAAATGAGGGTTTCAATACTGAATCACACTGCCACATAGGTAATGAGCACTTTCCGAGTAGTGTAAGAGTTACAGAAGGGGGAGGAATAGAGTAAGAGGTAGGTGACATCACGGGGGGGAATGATAGAAATAAATGTATCACATTGGAGGGCAGTGTAATGTGACAGATGACAGACAGACATCAGGGAGAGAGGTGTGTCCCAACAGAACACTAGGAAAGTCAAGAAATAGAGGGTGCACACTATCCCTACACTCAAACTTTCTTGATATCCGTGCATGCACGTGTGTGCGCGCGTGTAAGGCAGGTTCAACATGTGGGAGCGTGTTGCAAACCGTTTACAATGGTTTGCGTGGGCGTGCACGTGTGTAAGGCGAATCAGCCCAGTTCAAACCGTGTAAGGATGTGTGCGTGCATTTAAGTCACTGTGAGCGTGCTTATGCTGGTGTGCACAGTGCTCCCCTTGAGGAAACAGAGAGGAAAAAGGAAACAACCAGATTACAAGGAAGCTGCCAGAGGATACTGCTGGAGTTAATTGGTGATAACAATTAGAAGCAGGCAATTACACAGGTAGACTAGAAGCCCAACCCAGCACTTAAAACACTGCAAACAGCAGTGCAGGATGTTTCTCTCAAGAGGTACTGCAAGAAAGGAGTAAGCTATCAGAATTGAAAACTGAAAAAGCTGAACTCAGAGCAGAAATGCTAGGGGCTGCCATAGCTGTTACAATCAGGCATAGGCGAATTGCTGAGGGTGGTGACAATGCAGATGCTGACAGACAACCCAGAGTGAGGAGAAGGAGAAGAGTATACAGGCCCAGGGTCACCTACCATGGGTTACATGAGCTGGAGATAGTAGAGCGCTACAGAGTGGACAGAGACCTTCTGCAGCAAATTGTTGAGCTGTGCAGGCCGCATCTCACACACAGAACCAACAGAGGGGAACCCATCCCAGTGGAAACCAAGGTATGTGTTGGCCTAAGAATACTAGCAACAGGTACCTTCCAGAGACCAACTGGTGATATGATGGGGATATCACAGGCATCAGCCTCCAGGGTACTGCACCAGTTCCTGGATGCCATGTCAGCACATGTCGGTGATCATGTATATTTCCCTAATGCCCATGAGGTTGTGGCCAGCAATATGCATCTCTTCCAGCAAATAGCGGGATACCCTAAGGTACTGGGTGCAATAGACTGCACGCACATATGCACCAATGCACCAGCCAGTGAGCGGGGTAGAGCCTATATTAACCGCAAGGGATTCCCCTCCATCAACTGCCAGGTCGTGTGTGATGCCCAGGGCATAATAATGAACGTGTGTGCTGGCTGCCCTGGGAGCTACCACGATTCCCACATCTGGCATCTGATGCAGCTGTACCAATCATTTGCCAGTGGGGACTTCCCACACGGACACCTAGTGGGGGATGCAGGTTATGCACTTGAGCCATGGCTGATGACACCCATCAGAAATGCACACACACCTGAACAGGAACGCCATAATGAGGCACACGCACAAACACGTAATGTCATAGAGCGTGTGTTTGGGCTGCTCAAGTCATGGTTCTGGTGTCTGGACACATCTGGTGGAGCCTTGCAGTACACACCAACTACATGTACCCAAATGATCATGATATGTGCTATGCTACATAATATGATCCTGCGGAAACAGCTGCAGCAGGACCAGCATAGGACTGGGCCAAACATACCCCCACCATTGCCAAGGTCACCACAGGCAGAGGGTGACTCAGAGGAGGAACAACTTGACCTTGCCCCAGTAGGCAGAAGGAGGCATGCCCAGTATGCCCTGGCCTTGGCAAAGAGGCAACGCATAGCACATACACTGGCTCAGTAGGAACACTGGGACTGATACCCCCTCCGACTCACTCATATAGTAATAGGGATGCCTAACATGACACAACCTGCTTCCAAACATGTACAGGAAGTGTAGTATGTGCATCCGACAGAGGCAGCCCTGCAGCACCACCCGAGGCATGAATGCCATGTGTTAAGTAATGTAACACCATGTACCATATGCACACCTGAGGACCCTGACTAACATCCACCCTCACCAATCATGAACCACAAAAACACAAACCCACCTTCATAGGTACCACAAGGGATAAGAACCTAGATGTAATGCTACCCAATGCCAGAAGTATAAACAGCAAGATGCGTGCAGTGTAAACACACAGTATAGAGAATGTAGATATCAGTGCTGTAATAGAAAACTGGGTCAAAGCCCACATCAGCACCCTAACACTACCAGGTCACACCTCATACAGTGATGTACAGCTGCAAAACATGGAACAAGCTACAAAACGAGGGTGACTAGCAATAAATGTCATGGATAACCACACCCCCATGTTGGTACCACAACAAGAAGCAGCATGGATTAGCCATGGTCAAATACCAATGGCTAAAACTGCCTACTACTATATAGCTTGCTGCAGACCACTGTCCTAATAGCAGGAACTGCACCAGGCCTATGCTGGAATACATGAAGATATCAAGCCCCCCAAACCACATTACATTGCTTGACTGAAAATACCTACCCATACACCATAGTTTCATAGTTTCATAGTTTACTACTAGGCTATCTGCCCTAGTGCATTTATAAGCCTAGCCATAGTGATGTGGCTATTGCCACCCCTTATAGTGATAATAAGTGTACAGAATAGATTCCGAATATTGTGCCTCTGACTTAGTAGTGACACATTATGACCCCCTTACTTAATTGAATAAGTTGACTGTCCCTCTGTCTAGTAGTGACACAGGGAGGACCCCTGGGGTACACCTACGATCTCACATCCACTTGTCCAGATTTTTCTTGAAGAGAGTTAGTGAGGGACTCTGTCTAACATGAACTGGGATTCTGTGCTAGAGTGTGAGAAGCCTCTGAGTTATGACTGTCCCTCCAGCATGTCCTATACATGTATGTGCTGAGGTTCAAATCTTTAGCTCTCATGGTTCTGGTGGATTTGGATTGCTTGCAGTGGAGCATGTCCACCAAATCCTGATTGGACATGGTCTTGTATGTCAGGCATAGGTCACCTGTAAGTAGGCGTATGCTACTGAATAAAGCTGGATTTTCTTTAGTCTGGAAGCATATGACATGTGTTGTAGACCCTTGATCCTCTTGGTAAGATACATTTGGGGTCTCTCCAGCTGTTTCAAGTGCTGGGTGAGGTACATACCAAATGGGGCTTTGTATTCAATCATGGGCCTGATAAGGGAGAAGTATAGGGGTACAATGACCTCCTTTGATCTGGATGGAAAACCCTTCATGATAAGGTGGGCAAGATAGAAAGTCTTTCTAACCACTTTGGCAACATGGGTGTCAAACGAGAGGTCACTATCTACATGGGTCCCCAGGTGTCTGATTTGTTTTCTGTGCTCAGTGGGTTGCTGTCTATGTGTTAATTTGTGGGTACTTTGTTCCTCCCAAAGGGGATGACTACACATCAGTTGCATTCAGTTTCAGGCTATGATTCCGGCACCAGCTATCTGTTTTTGTGAGGGCATTCTGTAGGATGTGTGTGTCGGCTGATGTATTCACTATGGTGCCTAGGTTGCAGTCATCTGCAAACTTTGTCAGCCACAACCCTCCTATGTTTGCTTTCACATCTGAAAAGTAAATGCCAAATAAGAGGGGTCCCAGGACAGATCCTTGTGGGACACCACTTGTGACTGGCTTTAAATCTGACAAGGCACCTGCAATGTCGACTTTATGGGTTCTGTTTCTTAGCCACAACCTATCCTGTGACATATGGTTTTATATTTCAGCTGTTGAGCTTGTCTATGATGCCTGAGTGGGGTATTGTGTCAAAGGCCTTAGCCAAGTGCAGGTAGGCTGTGTGGACCGCTTAGCCCTCATCAATGGCCCTACTGACAGTTTCAAAATAGTCAACTAGGTGCAAAAGGCAGGATCTGCCCTGTACAAAGCTGAACTGGGTGGGATCAAGGGTCTGTAGGTCACCAATGTCTCTGTTTAAGAGCTCCATAATGACTCTTTCCATAGCTTTGCAGACAAGGCTGGTTAAGCTTGTGTGGTGGTAGTTCCCAGGGTCTGTGGAGGCATCTCCTTTGTGGAGTGGGACCACTGTTGCTGTACGCCAGTGTTCAGGTACATATCCTGTAGCAAGGCTAAGGTTGAATAGCATTTGTATATACGGGTTTAGCTCCTTCTGGAGTTCACGTAGCACGCAACTGGGGATACCATCAGGTCCCCTTGATGCTGTGTTTTTGTCTTTGCTGAGTGCGGCTCTCACATGGACATCTGAGATGACAGTGAGGTCACATTCAGCTGTGATAACTATCTTCTTTTGGGGGTGAGGGAGGGGGGAAAATTGCACTGAACCTGTCTGCCAGAATGTTGCCAATATCTGTCAGGTCACTGAAATTAATGTTGTTGTGTACCAACTCTGAGCATATCTGTGGGTTCCCACCCAGGTTTCTGACATAACTGAAGAAGGCATTGTGGCTATCTTTATTGTCTTTGGTGATTTTTGTCTCAAAGTTGACCTTGGATGTCTTTATGAGAGAATGTAGCTTTTTACTAGTGCTGCTCACAGCTGCCTTCACTTTAGGAGATTTAGCTTCTGTCTTGCATTAGTATCCTTCATTTGTTATACAGTTTGTTTATGGCTGGGGTCCACTAGACAGGCCACTTTCCCTTGGTGGAGAGGGTCTTGGTTTTATATGTGATTGCATGGTCCATGCTTTCTTGGAGATGTCCGTAGAAAGTGTCTGTGAAGGAGTCACCATTGTGTGTTGTGGTTTCCACTGGCCCAGTGGGCTTAAAGGATACCATCTCAGTCTGAAGAAGTGTGAAGTCAGCTTTTGAGATGTTTGTCACTATACTCTTTGTATTATACTAGCACCGACACATTTGTAGACAATTTCCCAGAATCCATCAAACAAAATGGACATGCAAAATGTAACACTTCCACAAGAGGGTTAAGCATACTGGATGTGATAATCAGAAATATGTGTACTGGATGTCAAGATGAGAAGTGTATCCCTCACTGGTAAGACCAGACCATAGAGTAATCACACTGTAGTTACACATCCCGACCCCAGTCCCTGGCCAGAATACCACAGTGAAACACATGTATAAAGCATAGCTTGCACCCCTACAAACCGATGTGGAATCCATGAAAGGCCCTGTGCAAGTCCAGAATATGGGACACACTGCAGAACATGTTATACAGGCATACCATGAACACAGCCAAGAGTGCTTGGAGTCTGCAATCACAAATAACAACAAGACACAATGCCATACACCCAGGCATCTGGCATGCTGGACTCCAGCAATTACTAAACCATTGAAGAGAATGAGGAAGCTACCACATGATAGATCAAACATAAAAAGTGAAGTAAACAGTGATCACTAGTATGGCAATAAAATGTGTCCACACATACAATCCACTAAGGCCAGGCAAAACAAGTAGAATCTGTGAATCCAGAGGCAATGTGACACCTGTCCCAAGTACACACACAACAACAACTCACCCCAATAAATACAAATATATGTGGTAGACGCAACCAGGTAGCCAAACCGGAGCCTGAGCAACCCCAAATCAGTACTGTCAAAACTAGTCAGGAGGACAAGGTAACCACATACACCACAAACCCAGTCCCACATAGACCTACAACGACTGTAAACCAAACACATAAACACAAAAACATTCCCAGAGGCCCTAATTACAAACACACAACACCAACACAAGCCTCCAAAGCAGACATCCAATAAAATAACCTCCAGACATAGCACATGTAACACATAGTACACAAAGCTGGTGTGCCAAACAGTCACAGGACAGAAGGAGAAACAACATGCCTGATACAGTTGTAATAGGTGACTCCATAGTGAGACATGCTGCTATTCCAGGGATGGCTTGCACCTGTTACCCATGGGCGTCTGGATATTGCCTAAGGCTTTTGCAAACTACAGAGATCCTTTTGTAGGCAAGGCCATAAAGACTAACCCACCACCATAGAAAACAAAACTGGAAAGAAACAGAAGGGTAATGCTGATCAATGCCAGGCGTGTAAACCTCAATATGCATGCTCCTGAGGCCCTCCCCAGTATGGAGAACATCGATGTCTGTCCAGTGATAGAAACCTGCTGCAAGCCTCGTGACAACACACCAGCACTACAAGGTAATACCACATATCATGTGTTATGGCCACAAAACCTGGAACAAAACATAAAAGGAGGGTGAGTATCCATATTCAGCACAGACACCTATATGTCCAGTTAACTGACAATGCTTACATCATTGCAGTCCACACATGTGCAACTAACCATAGGCAAGACTGCTGTACAGTCTGTAGCATGCTACAGACCACACTCTCACACACAGGAACCCCACCCTGCTGACCTGAAGACAGTGGACAGTATGAATGTACCACCAAATACAAAACAAGGTACACACAAATTACAACATAGGTAGTAAACCATTATGTATGGAAGGAGTAATCAGGGACCAAGTGACACAAGTGGACAGTAACCTGTTATGTGACAGTCACATTGCCAATTTGGCTAGGAAGACTGTCTATATTGGACACTGTATCATGAAAGGATTCACATCTACGTCAACAAAGGTCATTGTGCTCCTATACTGTTCTCTTATCAGACCCATAATGTAGTACAATGCCTCATTTGGGATGTACATTACCTGGCACCTGCAGCAGTTAGAAAGGCCTCAAAGGTACTTCACCAAGAGTTAGAAAGGGTCTCAAATATATGTCATATGCTGCCTGGCTATAGACACCACAGCTGAATGCAGTCACATACTGCCTACACAGAGGCATTGTATGTCTGTTGTACAAGTCCATGTCCAACACAGAAGTAATGGACATGCTCCACCCCAGAAAACACAAAGCCATCGGAGCTGTGTGAGTCAGAGATGTCAACCTCAACACATAATCAAATAGGATGTGCTGGAGGGACAGATACCTAACCCTGAGGCTCTCCACACCCTGGAACAGAATACCACTACATGTTAGGCAGAGCCCCTCACTGACACTTTTCAACAGGACGTTGGCAAAATGGATGGATGATTGTAGATTGTAGATGTACACTGGGGGTCTTTACTGTGTCATGTCCAGACAGAGGCACAGCTAAGTAAATCATAAATGGCCATAATATTCACATAGCAAGGGGTGGCAAAAGCCACACACACTGTGGCTAGGCTTACAAATGCCCTAGGGTGGATAGCCTAGTATGAACCTATGAACCTATCATGATACAAATTGTACGGGACACTAAGGATAATCCCAAGGCTGCTGCAACTGATGGTAGGAAGTGTGTTGTGAATTCCCAGATATGCTCTGGATCACACAAATATTACAAACAACATACCAAACACACACACGTATTGGCAACATACATCCTGACAGGTGCAGTGCAAACCCGCCCCCCCATAATGCAAAATATCTTTCCCAGCAGACTGCTGCCTCCCTGACATTATGTCAGCCTTACCACAGGATATGTACCCAAAGAGCAGTGTACAACAACAGTGGTGGATTCTCAAGAAAGGTGTCGCCTGAATGGATACAAAAACAACCACCACAGAATCCTGAGAAGCTTGGTCTGCACAGCTATGGAAAGGATCAGCATGTACCGCAGACATAAAGATATTGGGGATCTAGTGACACCCGACCCTACCCAGTGTGGGTTTATTAAGTGCAGACCCTGCCCCTAAACATGTGTGACTCAGTTGAAACAGTAATTGAGGTCACTGATGAGGGCAATGTGGTCCACATAGCGTAGCTGGACCTTGCAAAGCCTTCCATACAATACCCTACGTGTTCAATATAGATATGCTCACCAGCTTATATATACACCTATGTCACTAGAGGGTTGTAAACCAGACCAATGACAGAACTGACATGGTCAGACATGCTGCAGCCATGTCAGACTACAAACCACATATAACAGGTATCCCACAAAGCTTGGTCATGGGACCTTCCCGCGTCTGGTATATATGCCCCATAGGTACAGGCCAACATGTAAGGACTGTGCCTGAACATGTTTGCAGAGGACTACAAACTGCCCAACATATCGACACTCCAGCTGACACAAGCATCCCACAAAAGGGCCACATAGAAACAGACAACTGGTGCCATAGCCATGTCAGCAAGTTAAATGGAGAAAACTGTATAGTCAACCTCTGTGGATATACAGTAAGTGACCACCAATTACCACATAGGTGTTAACCCATTACATACTTAACATGTAATGACAGACCTGGGTACACAAGGTGATAGATATCCTGCATTGGACAAACATGTGGCTGTAGTGTTAACAGAAACAATCCATATACCAACCTAATCATGAAGGTTATGACATCTAGATAAGGGGAGGTCATTGTGGTTCTGCAGTTATCCTTCATCAGTGTTACAATTGACTACAACAGCCCTGTGGGTGTACCTCAGCAGACACCTCCATCAACTGTAAAGTCCACAACAGTACCTCACCAGGGTATCACAGAGCTTGAACAGATGTAATGTGTTTGCCTGATTAAACAAGAGTGCAACTCCTCACACTGCCATGCTGGCCACCCAGGCAAGCTGTGCCTGATGTGAAAGCCATGTCCAAGCTGAAATCAAGGAACATGCTGCACCTTGTACAATCTGAATGGCAGTGAGCTATGCATGAGGACCTGAACCCCAGCACTGACATACATAGAACAAGCTGTACTGTATTATCCATAACACAGAAGCCACCCCCACGCATGAGTAAACTACCAGTACAGGTTATCCATAGAGTCACTCGTTGATTCTCCTCAACAGGAATCTTAATGAGTGGATGGGAGATGGTAGGTCTACCCTGGGTATCACTGTTATGTCACCGGGGTAGACAGAGGCACAGTATACTAAACATGACATATGTCATGGCAAACTACACTTACAATGTGTTGAAGGACAAACACACTCTCTGACTAGCATTAGAAATGGCATAGGGCACATCGGTAGTGTTTGCCAATGTACACCTATATTGTGGAATACACTACTGATGTTGGACGAGGCTGTTGTAAGTAGTTAATATCTGAACATAATGCAACATGGTCAGATGTGCACAACTGGACCCTAACCAGGCTGTTGTGCTCACTATGGAAATGTAAAGCAGTGATTGGACTAAAGCCCAGGATACTGTCCACCACAGTGAAAGTACTGAACCACTACACTATACAGTACTACCGTGTTAGGTCAGTATGAACGGATGTTGACAATTGTATGCAAAGTATCCCATGCAAACCCTGCAGGCACAGTATAATCCATGTTGTGTTCACACAAAAACCATTTGGACAGTAACTACACAACATGACACAGAACACACAACCATAAACAGGAGATATTTGTTGAAGTTCACACTCATCCACAAATGTGATGGGCTGCAGAGTTCAACATATGGAATACTCACACTGGGCATGCTCACACACTTTGATAAATGAGACATCTTTTACACAACATGCCATGGGAAGGCTGAACTGGGCATGCTCACACACTTAGTCCAAATATCAGTTTAGCATTTTGCCACATATATCTGGTATGTGTTATTCCAGTAACCAACAACATTATAGCAATCTGAACAGTGCTCACACTTAAATGACTACAGAGACATACATGATATAGTGGATTTCCCCCATATGCAAACATCTTCCACAGATACACAAGTTGTTCATACAAACAGGAAATATTATGGCAATAAAGACCTGCAAACACTGCTATCAGCACCACATAATGTGCATCTGACAGTTAATCATATGGGTGTAGAGGCCAACACTAGGCTGTTTGCTCTAGGGAATGACAGCTTATCCAGAGTGTGTGTGTGGGGGTGATTGTGGTTGGTCTGTGTGCAAGTCTGTGTGAGGGAAATGTTCCTTTTAGCAACTGGGAAAACACACCACAGGATGCTCATTCCCCTTTCTAAACACTGATGATGTGAGCACCCTATAAGTATATCAGGAGAAAGGAAATCTCCTAGTAAGCTGAATAGTGCGCTCTGCTAATGCGTCTGTCTCTAGTGTCTTAACATAGTTAGGTAGGGGTTTGAATCTGGCAAGTGTGTGTGAAGGAGGGTTAGTGTGTGTGTAAGTGTGTATGAAAGGAACATCCCTTTTGGCAACTGTGAAAACACACCACAGGATGCCCATTCCCCTTTCTAAACACCGATGATGTCAGCACCCTATAAGTATATCAGGAGAAAAGAAATCTTCCAGTAATGCGAATAGTGTGCTCTGCTAATGTGTCCGTCTCTAGTGTCATAACATAGTGAGGTAGGGGTTTGAGTCCAGCAAGTGGCAAGTGTTTGTGAAGGGAGGCTAGTGTGTGTGTAAGTTTGTATGAAAGGAACATCCCTTTTGGCAACTGGGAAAACACACTACAGGATGAACATACCCCTTTCTAAACAATAGCACAATTATATATGGCTTTTGATTCCAGACATGTCACGTGTGTTTTTTTCTCACACAGAATGCCCATGTGTGCGGTTTGTTTCTCACAATAATGCATGACATCGATTAAACCAGTTATGGCAATGCACACATGATGTATGTGTGTGCCAAATACACATATGTACCTGTGACCTTCAATAGTTACCATGTGTGATGCCTGCCACATGTGAATACATGGTATTTGCACTGGGTAACATTATGACTGTGGTCTTCTGTGCAGGTGCTGCATGTGGGATGTGTATATACAGTGTGAGATGTAGATGCTATCAACCTAGTAGTGAGGGATACACACCTGGTCTGCGGCATATAGTCTACATGTTGTTGATGAACAGGTGCTGTATGTTTTCACCTGTTGTGGGAGTGGTAAGAAGTTGTTCCATAGCAATGCAGTGACTGCATGCTAAGAACCTTTCAGCTAGGGTGTTGCAGCTACAGTAATTCATTAGCATTCAGTAATATGTCAGCATTCCTGGTGAGGTATGATGATGCCAGCTAAGGTCAGGGTTCTGCCAGCCTCCAGCCACTTGCTCAGTGAGCCCCTTCCGTATTCCCCTATCATGTATTTGAGTGAGGGACATCACCACCGTCAGCTGTAGTGGCATGGACAATGACTGAGTCAGGTCATGTGTCCATGCATCGGCTGACCTGTATGCTTGTGTGTGGGGAAATCTCATGGTGCCCCCATGGGCATGTCACTGCAGTGCCTTCACCTTGTCCAGCCTGGTGAGCATGAGCCTCACTGTAAATCGGACAATAAAAGTACCCAACACAACTACAGCTTAGGAGTGTTGTGTAGCTTCTTCTGATTGTGCTTGTTTGGCACACAGTAGTTGTATGTGCTATGTGTTGCGCGTTGCTGTGTTCGAGCCTAGCGATGCCTGTGTGCCAGCTGCAGAGAGTGTCCTGCCACTCCAGGCAGGATGCCATTCTTAGGCTCCACAGGCTGGCCCGGTGTGTTCCCGTGCTTGTATTGCTGTCAGTGTAGGTCTACATCAGACTGGTGTGCAATCACTGTAATGTTCATGTGCCACCCTGACAGGTTATGCAGTACTGGGTTCAAGTGCTTAGTCCACAGTTTGGCTATGTGTTTCCATCTCATACATGTTGTACATCCATGGGTGAGGATAGGGTTGACTGTGTATATGTGGCAGCTGTGACATTCTACATGACATATTCCACAACTGTACCATAGAGGTGACTGACAACTGACCTTTGCACATGCTACCATAGTGAGATTGCATTGGTGATTAACAGCACGCCGGGCCAATGGTGAACGAATACATAGGTTCATAGGTTCATGCTAGGCTATCTGCCTAGGGCATTTATAAACCTAGCAGGAGTAATATTGTGGCTTTCACCATGCATTGTAAATCTATCTTGCTATGCCCTTTTCCAAGGGATTGGTATACTGTGCCTCATAACAGTGACACATAAGTGATACCCAGGGTAAACTACAATGTCCCATCCGGTCATTAATATTTCTTGAAGACAGTCACTGAGTGGCTCTGCTAACCTGTATTGGGATACTATTATTCCAGAGTGAAGGGGAGCCTCTGAGTTATGAATGTGTCCCTCCAGCATGTCCTATGTATATATCACTCCTGAGGGTTCAAGTCTGTCCAAGCGTGTAGCTTGATGGGGTTTGGATATTCTGGTGCTGCTTGCCAACAGTGGTCAGGGGTTGACATGGCTTTATATGTCAGGCACAGATTGCCTATGAAGAAGACAGTATGCCACTGAGTAGAGCTGCTGTTCTTTAACCAGTCAGTATGTGGCATATGTTTGAGCCTTTGATCCTCTTGTTGAGGTACTTTTGTGGTCTTTCCAGTTACTGCAGGTGTCTGGTAGGTCCATGCCACGACAGGGCATTGTAGTCAATCATGGGCCACGATGAGGGATGAGTAAAGAGGTACAATGTTTCCCCAGTCTACATGTGAATCCTCCATAATGAGGTGTGGCCTACTGTTTCATTTTCTAACCACTTTAGCCATGTGGCTGTCAAATGAGAGAATGGTATCCCAACTTGTATTGCCCAAGGTCCATAATTCCTTCTTCTGTACTTAATGGATTAACACATATGTGGTGCTTTGTGGTCACTTTGTTTTTGCTAAAGGGATGACTATACACTTTGGCATTCAACTTGATAGCAAGCTGTGACACAAATCGTCTGTTTCTAAGAGGCCCTTTTGGAGGATCGCGTGTGTTGGCTGGAGAGTTGATTATGGCATCCAGTTTGCAGTCATCTGCAACGCTCAACCTGATCCTTCCATGTTGGCCTGTACCTCTGATAGTACCATACTGAACGAAGACAGATCCCAGGCTGAGCCTTGTGGGACACCACTTGTAACTGGTTTGAGGCTGACAAGGCTCCAGCAATTCCTAACCATGTGTGTGCCCTTGAGCCACTGTGCAATATAATAGTGACATAGGGGTTAATATAACACACTGGTGAGCTTCCTAGAATGCTAGAGTGGGGTATTGTATCAGGGCTTATGCTGAGTCAGGTAGGCTGTGTAGTACCCCTTGACAGTGTGGCCTTGGTGACTGTTTCAAAGAAATCAAACAGGTTTGGAGAGGCAGGATCTGCATGACAAAGCAAACTATGTATGATGCAGTGTCTGTGGGTCCCAATATCTACCTTTATGAGGTTCATGATGATCCTTGCCACCGCAGCTTTGCAGACCAAGCTATTCAGACTTATGGGGTGATGATGTCCTGGATCCGTTAATGCCACCTAATGTAGAGGGACCACTATTTGCTGCTCTCTTGCCACTCTTTGTTACATATTGTAGTAAAGCTGGGGTTGATAGTGTTATGTCTGGTGCTTAGCTCTTCTTGGAGTTTCATGTAGGACACAGCCTGGACACTGTCTGGTCCCATTGATGCAGTGTTGTGCTTTGGAGGGCAGCTCTGCCTGAGCATCTGAGATGTCAGGGGGCAGCACTCTGCTGGGAATGTTGCCCTTTTGGTGTGGAGGGAGGATTGGCAGTGAACTGTCACTGGGATGTTGGCAATGTCTGTGTGTTTGGTGTTTCTTTTGACATCTTGGACTACTCCTGAGCATATCTGGGAATTACCACCCAGGTTCCTAACATAATAAAAAGCCTTGCGTTGTCTCAATTGTCTTGTGGAATCTTCTCTCAAAGATGGCCTTAGACAATGTTATAGTGCCTGTAGTTTTCTTCAGCCACTCATCACTGATGCCTTCACATTTTGGGAGTTTGTTGTATCATTTAGTAGCTTCATCCTTCTATTGTATAGTTTTGTTTATGGCTGGTGTCCACCACACAGGGCGTCTGCCTTTGATTCTGCGGGTCTTGCTTTTTGTTGGGAT
>NC_056746.1:1425239907-1425289030 GCF_019279795.1 Protopterus annectens | reverse complement strand
GCTTGTCCTATGTATGTCAGTGATGGGGTTCAGGTCCCTCATGTGCATATCTCACTGCCATTCAGATTGTACAAGGTGCAGCATGTTCATTGATTCCAGCTTGGAAATGGCTTTCTACATCAGGCACAGTTTGTGTCTGGGTGGCCAGCATGGCAGTGTGTGGAGTTGCACTCTGTTTAATCAGGCAACACATTACATCTGTTCAAGCTCTTTGATACTCCTGGTGAGGTACTGTTGTGGACTTTACAGTTGATGGAGGTGTCTGCTGAGGTACACCCCACAGGGGCTGTTGTAGTCAATTGTAATGCTGATGAAGGATAACTGCAGAACCACAATGACCTCCCCTTATCTAGATGTCATAACCTTCATGATTAGGTTGGTATATGGATTGTTTCTGTTAACACTACAGCCACATGTTTGTCCAATGCAGGATATCTATCACCTTGTGTACCCAGGTCTGTCATTACATGTTAAGTATGTAATGGGTTAACACCTATGTGGTAATTGGTGGTCACTTACTGTATATCCACAGAGGTTGACTATACAGTTTTCTCCATTTAACTTGCTGACATGGCTATGGCACCAGTTGTCTGTTTCTATGTGGCCCTTTTGTGGGATGCTTGTGTCAGCTGGAGTGTCAGATATGTTGGGCAGTTTGCAGTCCTCTGCAAACATGTTCAGGCACAGTCCTTACATGTTGACCTGTACCTATGGGGCATATATACCAGACGGGGAAGGTCCCAGGACCAAGCTTTGTGGGATACCTGTTATATGTGGTTTTTAGTCTGACATGGCTGCAGCATGTCTGACCATGTCAGTTCTGTTGTTGGTCTGGTTTGCAACCCCTCTAGTGACATAGGGGTGTATATATAAGCTGGTGAGCATATCTATATTGAACACGATGGCTATTGTATGGAAGGCTTTGCAAGGTCCAGCTACGCTGTGTGGACCACATTGCCCTCATCAGTGACCTCAATTACTGTTTCAACTGAGTCACACATGTTTAGGGGCAGGGTCTGCACTTAATAAACCCACACTGGGTAGGGTCGGGTGTCAATAGATCCCCAATATCTTTATGTCTGCGGTACATGCTGATCCTTTCCATAGCTGTGCAGACCAAGCTTCTCAGGATTCTGTGGTGGTTGTTTTTAGTATCCATTCAGGCGACACCTTTCTTGAGAATGACCACTGTTGTTATACACTGCTGTTTGGGTACATATCCTGTGGTAAGGCCGACATAATGTCAGGGAGGCAGCAGTCTGCTGGGAAAGATATTTTGCATTATGGGGGGGATTTGCACTGCACCTGTCAGGATGTATGTTGGCAATACGTGTGTGTTTGGTATGTTGTTTGTAATATTTGTGTGATCCAGAGCATATCTGGGAATTCACAACACGCTTCCTACCATCAGTTGCAGCAGCCTTGGGATTATCCCTAGTGTCCTGTACAATTTGTATCATAATAGGTTCATAGGTTCATACTAGGCTATCCACCCTAGGGCATTTGTAAGCCTAGCCACAGTGTGTGTGGCTTTTGCCACCCCCTTGCTATGTGAATATTATGGCCATTTATGATTTACTTAGCTGTGCCTCTGTCTGGACATGACACAGTAAAGACCCCCAGTGTACATCTACAATTATCCATCCATTTTGCCAACTTCCTGTTGAAGAATGTCAGTGAGGGGCTCTGCCTAACATGTAGTGGTATTCTGTTCCAGGGTGTGGAGAGCCTCAGGGTTAGGTATCTGTCCCTCCAGCACATCCTATTTCATTATGTGTTGAGGTTGACATCTCTGACTCACACAGCTCTGATGGCTTTGAGTTTTCTGGGGTGGAGCATGTCCATTTGTTGGACATGGACTTGTACAACAGACATACAATGCCTCTGTGTAGGCTGTATGTGACTGCATTCAGCTGTGGTGTCTACAGCCAGGCAGCATATGACATATATTTGAGACCCTTTCTAACTCTTGGTGAGGTACCTTTGAGGTCTTTCTAACTGCTGCAGGTGCCAGGTAATGTACATCCCAAATGAGGCATTGTACTACATTATGGGTCTGATAAGGGAACAGTATAGAGGCACAATGACCTTTGTTGATGTAGATGTGACTCCTTTCATGATACAGTATCCAATATAGACAGTCTTCCTAGCCAGATTGGCAATGTGACTGTCACATAAAAGGTTACTGTCCACTTGTGTCACTAGGTCCCTGATTACTCCTTCCATACATAATGGTTTACCACCTATGTGGTAATTTGTGTGTACCTTGTTTTGTATTTGGTGGTACATTCATACTGTCCACTGTCTTCAGGACAGTGGGGTGGGGTTCCTGTGTGTGAGAGTGTGGTCTATAGCATGCTACAGACTGTACAGCAGTCTTGCTATGGTTAGTTGCACATGGGTGGACTGCAATGATGCAAACATTGTCAGTTAACTGGACGTATAGGTGTCTGTGCTGAATATGGATACTCACCCTCCTTTTATGTTTTGTTCCAGGTTTTGTGGCCATAACACATGATATGTGGTATTACCTGGTAGTGCTGGTGTGCTGTCACGAGGCTTGCAGCAGGTTTCTATCACTGGACAGACATCGATGTTCTCCATACTGGGGAGGGCCTCAGGAGCATGCATATTGAGGTTTACACGTCTGGCATTGATCAGCATTACCCTTCTGTTTCTTTCCAGTTTTGTTTTCTATGGTGGTGGGTTAGTCTTTTTGGCCTTGCCTACAAAAGGATCTCTGTAGGTTGCAACAGCCTTAGGCAATATCCAGACGCCCATGGGTAACAGGTGCAAGCCATCCCTGGAACAGCAGCATGTCTCACTATGGAGTCACCTAGTACAACTGTATCAGGCATGTTGTTTCTCCTTCTGTCCTGTGACTGTTTGGCACACCAGCTTTGTGTACTATGTGTTACATGTGCTATGTGTGGAGGTTGTTTTATTGGGTGTCTGCTTTGGAGGCTTGTGTTGGTGTTGTGTGTTTGTAATTAGGGCCTCTGGGAATGTTTTTGTGTTTATGTGTTTGGTTTACAGTCGTTGTAGGTCTATGTGGGACTGGGTTAGTGGTGTATGTGGTTACCTTCTCCTCCTGACTAGTTTTGACAGCACTGATTTGGGGGTGCTCAGGCTCCGGTTTGGCTACCTGGTTGCGTCTATCACATATATTTGTATTTATTGGGGTGAGTTGTTGTTGTGTGTGTACTTGGGACAGGTGTCACATTGCCTCTGGATTCACACATTCTACTTGTTTTGCCTGGCCTTAGTGTATTGTATGTGTGGACACATTTTATTGCCATACTAGTGATCACTGATTACTTCACTTTTTATGTTTGATCTATCATGTGGTAGCTTCCTCATTCTCTTCAATGGTTTAGTAATTGCTGGAGTCCAGCATGCCAGATGCCTGGGTGTATGGCATTGTGTCTTGTTGTTATTTGTGATTGCAGACTCCAAGCATTCTTGGCTGTGTTCATGGAATGCCTGTATAACATGTTCTGCAGTGTGTCCCATATTCTGGACTTGCACAGGGCCTTTCATGGATTCCACATTGGTTTGTAGGGGTGCAAGCTATGCTTTATACATGTGTTTCACTGTGGTATTCTGGCCAGGGACTGGGGTCAGGATGTGTAACTACAGTGTGATTACTCTATGGTCTGGTCTTACCAGTGAGGGATACACTTCTCATCTTGACATCCATTACACATATTTCTGATTATCACATCCAGTATGCTTACCCCTCTTGTGGAAGTGTTATATTTTGCATGTCCATTTTGTTTGATGGATTCTGGGAAATTTTCTACAAATGTGTCGGTGCTAGTATAATACAAAGAGTATAGTGACAAACTTCTCAAAAGCTGACTTCACACTTCTTCAGACTGAGATGGTATCCTTTAACCCCACTGGGCCAGTGGAAACCACAACACACAATGGTGGCTCCTTCACAAACGCTTTCTACGGACATCTCCAAGAAAGCATGGACCATGCAATCACAAATAAAACCAAGACCCTCTCCACCAAGGGAAAGTGGCCTGTCTGGTAGACCCCAGCCATAAACGAACTGTTTCACAAAAGAAGGATACTAATGCAAAACAGAGCTAAATCTCCTAAAGGGAAGGCAGCTGTGATCAGCACTAATAAAAAGCGACATTCTCTCATAAAGACATCCAAGGTCAACTTTGAGACAAAAATCACCAAAGACAATAAAGATAACCACAATGCCTTCTCCAGTTATGTCAGAAACCTGGGTGGGAACCCTCAGATATGCTCAGAGTTGGTACACAACAACATAAATTTCAGTGACCCGACAGATATTGGCAACATTCTGGCAGACAGGTTCAGTGCAATTTTCTCCCTCCCTCACCCCCAAAAGACGATAGTTATCACAGCTGAATGTAACCTCACTGTCATCTTAGATGTCCATGTGAGAGTCGCACTCAGCAAAGACAAAAACACAGCATCAATGGGACCTGATGGTATCCCCAGTTGTGTGCTACGTGAACTCCAAGAGGAGCTAAATTCGTATATAAAAATGATATTTAACCTTAGCCTTGCTACAGGATATGTACCTGAACACTGGCGTACAGCAACAGTGGTCCCACTCCACAAAGGAGATGCCTCCACAGACCCTGGGAACTACCACCACACAAGCTTAACCAGCCTTGTCTGCAAAGCTATGGAAAGAGTCATTATGGAGCTCTTAAACAGAGACATTGGTGACCTACAGACTCTTGATCCCACCCAGTTCAGCTTTGTAAAGGGCAGATCCTGCCTTTTGAACCTAGTTGACTATTTTGAAACTGTCAGTAGGGCCATTGATGAGGGCTAAGTGGTCCACACAGCCTACCTGCACTTGGCTAAGGCCTTTGACACAATACCCCACTCAGGCATCATAGACAAGCTCAACAGCTGAAATATAAATCCATATGTCACAGGATAGGTTGCAAAATGGCTAAAAACAGAACCCATAAAGTCGACATTGCAGGTGCCTTGTCAGATTCAAAGCCAGTCACAAGTGGTGTCCCACAGGGATCTGTCCTGGGACCCCTCTTATTTGGCATTTACTTTTCAGATGTGAAAGCAAACATAGGAGGGTTGTGGCTGACACAGTTTGCAGATGACTGCAACCTAGGCACCATAGTGAATACATCAGCCGGCACACACATCCTACAGAATGCCCTCACAAAAACAGATAGCTGGTGCCGGAATCATGGCCTGAAACTGAATGCAACTGATGTGTAGTCATCCCCTTTGGGAGGAACAAAGTACCCACAAATTAACACATAGACAGCAACCCACTGAGCACAGAAAAAAAATCAGACACCTGGGGATCCATGTAGATAGTGACCTCTCGTTTGACACCCATGTTGCCAAAGTGGTTAGAAAGACTTTCTATCTTGCCCACCTTATCATGAAGGGTTTTCCATCCAGATCAAAGGAGGTCATTGTACCCCTTATCAGGCCCATGATTGAATACAAAGCCCCATTTGGTATGTACCTCACCCAGCACTTGCAACAGCTGGAGAGACCCCAAAAGTACCTTACCAAGAGGATCAAGGGTCTACAACACATGTCATATGCTTCCAGACTAAAGAAAATCCAGCTCTATTCAGTAGCATACCGCCTACTTACAGGTGACCTATGCCTGACATACAAGACCATGTCCAATCAGGATTTGATGGACATGCTCCACTGCAAGCAATCCAAATCCACCAGAACCATGAGAGCTAAAGATTTGAACCTCAGCACATACATGTATAGGACATGCTGGAGGGACAGATTCATAACTCAGAGGCTTCTCACACTCTAGCACAGAATCCCAGTTCATGTTAGACAGAGTCCCTCACTGACTCTCTTCAAGAGAAATCTGGACAAGTGGATGTGAGATCGTAGGTTTACCCCAGGGGTCCCTGTGTCACTACTAGACAGAGGCACAGTCAATTAATTCTATTAAGTAAAGGGGTCATCAATGTGTCACTACTAAGTCAGAGGCACAATATTCGGAATCTATTCTGTACACTTATTACCACTATAAGGGGTGGCAATAGCCACATCACTATGGCTAGGCTTATAAATGCACTAGGGCAGATAGCCTAGTAGTAAACTATGAAACTATGAAACTATGGTGTATGTGTAGGTATTTTCAGTCAAGCAATATAATGTGGTTTGGGGGGCTTGATATCTTCATGTATTCCAACATAGGCCTGGTGCAGTTCCTGCTATTAGGACAGTGGTCTGCAGCAAGCTATATTGTGGTAGGCAGTTTTAGCCATTGGTATTTGACCATGGCTAATCCATGCTGCTTCTTGTTGTGGTACCAACATGGGGGTGTGGTTATCCATGACATTTATTGCTAGTCACCCTCGTTTTGTAGCTTGTTCCATGTTTTGCAGCTGTACATCACTGTGTGAGGTGTGACCTGATAGTGTTAGGGTGCTGATGTGGGCTTTGACCCAGTTTTCTATTACAGCACTGATATCTACATTCTCTATACTGTGTGCGTTTACACTGCATGCATCTTGCTGTTTATACTTCTGTCATTGGGTAGCATTACATCTAGGTTCCTATCCCTTGTGGTACCTATGAAGGTGGGTTTGTGTTTTTGTGGTTCATGATTGGTGAGGGTGGATGTTAGTCAGGGTCCTCAGGTGTGCATATGGTACATGGTGTTACATTACTTAACACATGGCATTCATGCCTCAGGTGGTGCTGCAGGGCTGCCTCTGTCGGATGCACATACTACACTCCCTGTACATGTTTGGAAGCAGGTTGTGTCATGTTAGGCGTCCCTGTTACTATATGAGTGAGTCGGAGGGGTATCAGTCCCAGTGTTCCTACTGAGCCAGTGTATGTGCTATGCGTTGCCTCTTTGCCAAGGCCAGGGCATACTGGGCACGCCTCCTTCTGCCTACTGGGGCAAGGTGAGGTTGTTCCTCCTCCGAGTCACCCTCTGCCTGTGGTGGCCTTGGCAATGGTGGGGTATGTTTGGCCCAGCCCTATGCTGGTCCTGCTGCAGCTGTTTCCGCAGGATCATATTATGTAGCATAGCACATATCATGATCATTTGGGTACATGTAGTTGGTGTGTACTGCAAGGCTCCACCAGATATGTCCAGACACCGGAACCGTGACTTGAGCAGCCCAAACACACGCTCTATGACATTACGTGTTTGTGCGTGTGCCTCATTATGGCGTTCCTGTTCAGGTGTGTGTGCATTTCAGATGGGTGTCATCAGCCACGGCTCAAGTGCATAACCTGCATCCCCCACTAGGTGTCCGTGTGGGAAGTCCCCACTGGCAAATGATTGGTACAGCTGCGTCAGATGCCAGATGTGGGAATCGTGGTAGCTCCCAGGGCAGCCAGCACACACATTCATTATTATGCCCTGGGCATCACACACGACCTGGCAGTTGATGGAGGGGAATCCCTTGCGGTTAATGTAGGCCCTACCCCACTCACCGGCTGGTGCTTTGATGCATATGTGCGTGCAGTCTATTGCACCCAGTACCTTAGGGTATCCCGCTATTTGCTGGAAGAGACGCATATTGCTGGCCACAACCTCACAGGCATTAGGGAAATATACATGATCACTGACATGTGCTGACATGGCATCCAGGAACTGGTGCAGTACCCTGGAGGCTGATGCCTGTGATATCCCCATCATATCATCAGTTGGTCTCTGGAAGGTACCTGTTGCTAGTATTCTTAGGCCAACACATACCTTGGTTTCCACTGGGATGGGTTCCCCTCTGTTGGTTCTGTGTGTGAGGCGTGGCCTGCACAGCTCAACAATTTGCTGCAGAAGGTCTCTGTCCACTCTGTAGTGCTCTACTATCTCCAGCTCATGTAACCCATGGTAGGTGACCCTGGGCCTGTATACACTTCTCCTTCTCCTCACTCTGGGTTGTCTGTCAGCATCTGCATTGTCACCACCCTCAGCAATTCGCCTATGCCTGATTATAACAGCTATGGCAGCCCCTAGCATTTCTGCTCTGAGTTCAGCTTTTTCAGTTTTCAATTCTGATAGCTTACTCCTTTCTTGCAGTATCTCTTGAGAAACACCCTGCACTGCTGTTTGCAGTGTTTTAAGTGCTGGGTTGGGCTTCTAGTCTGCCTGTGTAATTGCCTGCTTCTAATTGTTATCACCAATTAACTCCAGCAGTATTCTCTGACAGCTTCCTTGTAATCTGGTTGTTTCCTTTTTCCTCTCTGTTTCCTCAGGGGGAGCAATGTGCACACCAGCATAAGCACGCTCACAGTGACTTAAACGCGCGCACACATACTTACACGGTTTGGACTTGGCTGATTCATGGTAAAAGCTGCACAGCCTTATACATCAGGCAACAGGCTTCCTGATGTTTATATTGCCTTACACATGTGCACGCCCACGCAAACCGTTTTAAATGGTTTGCGACACGCTCCCACATGGTGAACCTGTCTTACACGCGCGCACAAGCGCGCATGCACGTATATCAAGAAAGTTTGAGTGTAGGGATAGTGTACACCCTCTATTTCTTGACTTTCCTAGTGTTCTGTTGGGACACACCTCTCTCCCTGATGTCTGTCTGTCATCTGTCATGTTACACTGCTCTCCAATGTGATACATTTACTTCTATCATTCCCCCCCCCCGTGATGTTACCTACCTCTTACTCTATTCCTCCCCCTTCTGTAACTCTTACACTACTTGAAAAGTGCTCATTAGCTATGTGGCAGTGTGATTCAGTATTGTAACCCTCATTTACATAGGATTGCCTAGTAATGTTTAGTTACATCTCTTACACTGAGCTTCCCCCCCTTGGCAACCACTACACGGTGGCCATATTGTTTTTGGTCTGCTAGTCCCTGCATTGTCATTCCATGTACTACATAAAACCCACAATTGTGGGCTTATAAGCTACGGTTTTCACTTTTAGGCAGCGCACCCTGTTTGCGGGTGTGCTGCAGTTAAACATCAAAATTCCCGAAAAAAATGTTATTTTAAATAATTTTGCATCACTTTTTAATGCCAATGGCCACATATTTGGCCATTGGCATGCTAGATGACACATATGCAACCTTTATTTGGAGCTGACATAGCTCCGTTGTAAATTACAGAAATGTACTCAGTTGTCAGCTGAGTACATTTCAGTTAAACGTCCGTTACACGGACTGGTTTGGAGCTTCCTGGATCGCTCAAATACCTCATTTGCATATCTTTGAGCTGCAAATGAGGTATTGAGCATTTTCACGCCCAGTCCGTGTAAGAGACGTTTTAGCTAGTCTCTTACACGGAGGTTTGGGCTGTTCCTGGATCGGGAGGCTTACACTGAGGCTTACACTACTCTTAAACTCCGTGTAAGCCTTCGTGAATCCTGCCTAATAGGTTTCTGAGGTGGCTTAGAGGTAAATCACTATGACTATGGTGTGCATGGTCCTGGGCTGAAGCCTAGCAGAGGTTGTTTATTTTTTGTTTCTGTGATTTAAAAAGCTTGTTTCTGCTACATATTGTACTTATTTTACTGCCTTTTTGTGTTTAAATTACCTGTTTAACTGTTGTAGGCTACACACTCAAGTGTGATAGCCATTTTTGTGCATTTAAAGTGTTTTTATTGTATCTGCTTTATTTTCTGAAAAAAAAAAAAAATATATATATATATATATTTGTTTTCCTACCTTTCTAAGCTAGTATAGTCCAGTTTTCCGGTTAGGGCTGAATTCAGGGCTGTGTTACAAGTTTCTGTGTTTGCCCATACCTTACTTGGATAGAAGGAAGTTTCTCTGTTCACTATGAGAGAGGGAGCTTTGAGCAACCTATCTGTCCCTGGAGGAGTGGTTTCAGCCCAGAAATTAGCAGTTTATTGGCCATTTGGGGCTAATTTCTATCTCATTCACTTCCCTGCTATAAAACCTGCATTTGCAATTTTTTTTGTGCTAGTATACAGCTCAGAAAGCTCCTGCCTGGTGCCCTGCAGAGTTCTACAGCAGCAGAGAAACAAAACAGACTGAAGTATAATTTTTCTGCATTTTCTTGCTGCCTTTAGCTAATTCCGCATAAAACGCCAATTTGCTAGAGTTTCTGTGATTTAAAAAGATTGTTTCCGCTACATATTCTAATTATTTTACTGCCTGCACTTTAACAAAGTCGTCTTTGTGTTTAACTTACCTGTTTAACTGTTGTAGGCTACACACTAGTGTGACAGCCATCTCTGTACATTTTAAATGTTTTCTTGTTTGTATCAGCTTTATTTTCTGAAAAAAAAAACAAAAACAAAAAAAACAAAAAAAATATACTTGTTTTCTCATCTTTCTAAGCTAGTATAGTCCAGTTTTCAGGTCAGTGCTGAATTCAGGGCTGTGTTACAAGTTTCTGTGTTTGCCCATACCTTACTTGGATAGAGGGAAGTTTCTCTTTTCACTGTGAGAGAGGGAGCTTTGAGCAGCCTATCTGTCCCTGGAGGAGTGGTTTCAGGCCAGAAATTAGTAGTTTATTGGCCATTTTGGGCTAATTTCTATCTCTTTCATTTCCCTGCTATAAAATCCGCATTTGCAAGGTTTTGTGCGCCGTGCAGCGCCGGTTAGCTAGGGTATAACTATTCCCGGCTCGAGAAAGTCTACTCTTCAATTTTTCCCATTGAACTAGATAAACTTTCAACTTAAGCACTCAAACCATTCACTTCTCATACCAGCACTTGCTCAAAACTCATAGCAAGCACTAATAAACCTTAGCACTAGACCCCCCCCCCATACTGCAGAGAAAGACAAGGCTCTCTATTCGACCTTACCAGCCAATCAGTAAAACATTTCACTGTACCTATCCAAGCATGTCCAAAGGGCAGTTTCAGGTGTACTCTCCAGTCCAACTGGTGAATCTGGGTATTTTGAGGCAATGTTACAATTGCCTCATGTACACAGACAATCCTCTCCTCCTTCCACCAAACACTAATACATGCGAGAGATGCAATTATACAGCCAAACTGGAGGCTAAGCTCTCTCAACCCAAGACTGGATCAGACAGTCAAGAGGAGAAGGGAATTACGTGCATCACACCACCAGTCTCACATAGACCCATTAAACCAGCACCAGCAAAAAACACACATAAATACACGAAAACATACTCGGAGGCTCTAAATAAAAATTTACAGAAGCAACAGAGACCTCCAAAGCAGACATCCAAGCAACATCCACCCTCCACACAAACCATGAAACACATACTTCACAAAACCAGTGTGCCACACAATCACAGCCCTTAAGGAAAAATAACATACCCAACACATTGGTAATAGGTGACTCTATAGTCAGGCACACTGACGTCCCACTCACTAGGCTGAACATTGAGAAGGTTACTGTTAGCTGCCTGTTGGGTGCCAGTATCTGCCACATAACACAAGCACTCAGGTCACTCCAGAACAAGTATAAATATGACTCTGTCATTGTTCATGTTGGTGTGAATGACCTGAGTTGTACCTCCCTGGACTACATGAAAAGAGACATGGAGGAGCTTCTCTGATCATGTAGCCCAGGCCGGTATGACCCTGACTCTGAGTAGCATCCTGCCCTCACCAAGAATGATACTATGGTATAGAGAAAAAATTATCAATTTCAACAATGGGATCTGGTGTCATTCAAAGGGGACCAAGTGCCTGTCAGCCTGGGATGACATGCTCGACAAGCCACACTGCTTCGCTAGAGATGGCTTGCACCTGTCACCCTTAGGCTTTTGAATACTGGCCAAGGCTTTTGCCACCCCCATAGTGCCTTTTTTAGGCAAGGCTCAAAAGACAAACCCACTGCCGTAAATAGCACAAGTAACAAAAAACTGAGGGTAATGCTACTCAATGCCAGAAGTCTAAACCTCAAAATACACGCACTCGAGGCACTCCTCAGTATGGAGAAAATCAATATATGTGCAGTAACAGAAACCTGGTTTAAGGCTTCAGAGAGCACCACAGCACTACCAGGCTACAACTCATACCATACATTTTGGCCACAAAACCGGGACTGAAATACAAAAGGCGGGGGAGTATCCATATTCATCAAGGATACCCACACCTCCAGGTTAGTGGCACAGCACGATGCTTCAGAGATCATCCACGTGCAACTACCAATGAGCAAAACTGCTATTCAAATTATAGCTTGTTACAGATCACCCACCATGTCCCAGGACCCCCACTCCACATTCGTGGAAACACTGGGAAACATAAAGGTCCTACCAAACACCCTGATATTGGGTGATTTCAATTACCCAAACATTAACTGGGAGAACTACTCAAGTACAAACTCCCTTGCCCAACATTTCCTAGAATTTATAAACTCAAATGCCCTGGGTCAACTGGTCAACACCTCCACCAGAGGTGACAACATATTGGACCTGGTCATCACCAACATGGGCGACTGGTGTTCCACATGGGAGGTCAACCCCTCACTGGTTAGATCTGACCATAAACTAATCACTCTGGATATTCACATTCTGCCACCATCCCCAGTCAAAGAAACCACAGTGAAAAACTTTTCAAAAGCAAACTTCACGTTACTTAAGACCGAGGTCGGAAGTTTCAAAGACCCCATGCTAAAGGATAACACTGTCCAAGCTGCAAAATCCTTTACTAATGCACTCTACGGGCACCTACAATAATGCATGGATCATGCTATCCCAAACAAGACTCACTCCTCCAAGAAAAGGAAACCAGCCTGGTGGACCCCTGCCATAAACAAGCTATATAATAGAAGGGGGGAACTAGTACAGAAAAGAGTAAAATCCCAAGAAGGGAAGACATCCCTGATCAGTAGCAGCAGGAAACTATGTTCCCTCATAAACTCATCCAAGGCTAGCTTCGAAAGAAAAATTGCCATGGGCTCCAAAGATAAGCACAAGGCATTCTTTAGCTATGTCAAGAATCTAAGTGGCAATTCTCAGATCTGCTCGGAGTTAGTGCAGAATGGCACAAAATACTCTGAACCGACCGATATAGCCAACATCCTTGCAGATAGGTTCAGTGCAAACTTCACCCCCCTCACCCCCAAAAGGGCCCATAACTATACCAGAAGAATGTAGTGCCCCTGAAATCACAGACACTCTGGTTAAAATAGCCCTCTCCAAAGCCAAAAACACAGCATCAATGGGACCGGACAGTGTCCCGGGCTGCATCCTACATGAGCTCAAAGATGAACTAACCCCTCACTTAAACACACTCTTTAAACTCAGCCTCTTCACAGGCTATATGCCCACAGAGTGGCGCACAGCAACGGTTATTCCACTCCACAAAGGTGGAGCCACAATGGACCCCAGGAACTATTGCCCTATAAGCCTGACTAGCTTGGTCTGAAAAGCTATGGAGTGCATCATCATGGATCTCATTAGCAGAGACATTGGTAACCTCCAAACACTGGACCCTACCCAGTTTGGCTTTGTTAAGTGCAGATCATGCCTCCTAAAACCTGGTGGACTTCTTTGAGACAGTTACCAAGGCTATAGACAAGGGAAAGCTGGTCCACACAGCCTACCTAGACCTTGCAAAGGCCTTCGACACCATTCCCTACTCAGCTATTATAGACAAGCTCACCAGCATGAACATAAACCCCTACATCATGAGATGGGTTGCCAACTGGCTCACGGACAGAACCCACATGGTAAGAGTTGTGGGAGCAAGGACTGACTCTAAACCGGTTACAAGTGGTGTTCCCCAGGGCTCAGTCCTAGAACCCCTCCTGTTCGGCATATACTTCTCAGAGGTACAGGCAAGCACAGGAGGACTATTGCTGACCAAGTTTACAGACGACTGCAAACTAGGAGCTATAATTGACTCTCCAGCTGACACAGATATCCTCCAAAAGGATTTCACTGAGACAGATACCTGGTGTCAAAACCATGGCCTCAAGCTAAATGCCAAAAAGTGCATAGTCATCCCCTTTGGAAAAAAACGTACCCACAAACTACCACATTGGTGGTAGCCCCCTAAATACAGAAGATGTAATAAGGGATCTGGGGGCCCAAGTAGATAGTAACCACTCCTTTGATAATCACATTGCCAAAGTGGTTAGAAAATCCTTCTATGTGGCCCACCTAATCACAAAAGGGTTTGCATCCAGATCAAAAGAGGTCATTGGGCCCCTCTATGCATCACTCATCAGACCCATTATAGAGTACAATGCCCCATTTGGGATGTACCTTACAAGACACCTGCAACAATTGGAAATACCACAGAAGTGGCCTCAAGCAGATGCCCTATGCAGCTCAACTGAAGAAACTCCAGCTGTATTTGGTTGTATACAACCTACTCAGAGGTGATCTCTGCATGACATACAAGGCCACATCCAACCCAGAATTGATGGACATGCTCCACCTAAAGAAAACCATATCCCCTTGAGCCACACGCTCCAGGGATCTAAACCTCACCACAACAATAAATAGGATGTGCTGGAGGGATAGATTCCTGTCCCAGAGACTTCCCATGCTCTGGTACAAGATTCCAGTCTACATTAGGCAGAGCTCCTCGCTAACCCTCTTCAAGAGAAACCTTGACGAGTGGATGGGAAACAAAGTTTACCCCAGGGATCACTTCAATGGCTCTGCTGGACAGAGGCACAGGGAACTAATCTAAGGGGGCGAAGCCAACACATTCTGGCTAGGCTTAAAAATGCCTTCTGGCAGATAGCCTAGTACCTACCTATGAACCTAGGAGTATAAGCATATATTAATGTTTACTAATACCCATTTATAGCATTTCAGTAACTGCAAGAACAAAAATAAAACCTCATTGTTAACATCAAAATGTTGCTCTTACATTATATATAAATTACTAACTTCATCTAAATTTAATAAAACACCATGACTTGTACGACAGTGGATTGCATAGCACTCTTCTGTTACCTCTCACTGCTGTGAACAGAAACGTACATCCCTACCTTACTGAACTACCCACCAGAAAGGTAAAAAAATGATCATATAAAATTCTACCCCAGCCTGATATTTCACGTGATCAGAAAAAAAAAAAGTTAACCAGCAGGAGAAGGAGTTAGTGCAGAATGGCACAAAATACTCTGAACCGACCGATATAGCCAACATCCTTGCAGATAGGTTCAGTGCAAACTTCACCCCCCTCACCCCCAAAAGGGCCCATAACTATACCAGAAGAATGTAGTGCCCCTGAAATCACAGACACTCTGGTTAAAATAGCCCTCTCCAAAGCCAAAAACACAGCATCAATGGGACCGGACAGTGTCCCGGGCTGCATCCTACATGAGCTCAAAGATGAACTAACCCCTCACTTAAACACACTCTTTAAACTCAGCCTCTTCACAGGCTATATGCCCACAGAGTGGCGCACAGCAACGGTTATTCCACTCCACAAAGGTGGAGCCACAATGGACCCCAGGAACTATTGCCCTATAAGCCTGACTAGCTTGGTCTGAAAAGCTATGGAGTGCATCATCATGGATCTCATTAGCAGAGACATTGGTAACCTCCAAACACTGGACCCTACCCAGTTTGGCTTTGTTAAGTGCAGATCATGCCTCCTAAAACCTGGTGGACTTCTTTGAGACAGTTACCAAGGCTATAGACAAGGGAAAGCTGGTCCACACAGCCTACCTAGACCTTGCAAAGGTAAAAAAATGATCATATAAAATTCTACCCCAGCCTGATATTTCACGTGATCAGAAAAAAAAAAAGTTAACCAGCAGGAGAAGGAGTTAGTGCAGAATGGCACAAAATACTCTGAACCGACCGATATAGCCAACATCCTTGCAGATAGGTTCAGTGCAAACTTCACCCCCCTCACCCCCAAAAGGGCCCATAACTATACCAGAAGAATGTAGTGCCCCTGAAATCACAGACACTCTGGTTAAAATAGCCCTCTCCAAAGCCAAAAACACAGCATCAATGGGACCGGACAGTGTCCCGGGCTGCATCCTACATGAGCTCAAAGATGAACTAACCCCTCACTTAAACACACTCTTTAAACTCAGCCTCTTCACAGGCTATATGCCCACAGAGTGGCGCACAGCAACGGTTATTCCACTCCACAAAGGTGGAGCCACAATGGACCCCAGGAACTATTGCCCTATAAGCCTGACTAGCTTGGTCTGAAAAGCTATGGAGTGCATCATCATGGATCTCATTAGCAGAGACATTGGTAACCTCCAAACACTGGACCCTACCCAGTTTGGCTTTGTTAAGTGCAGATCATGCCTCCTAAAACCTGGTGGACTTCTTTGAGACAGTTACCAAGGCTATAGACAAGGGAAAGCTGGTCCACACAGCCTACCTAGACCTTGCAAAGGCGCTAGACACCATTCCCTACTCAGCTATTATAGACAAGCTCACCAGCATGAACATAAACCCTACATCATGAGATGGGTTGCCAACTGGCTCACGGACAGAACCCACATGGTAAGAGTTGTGGGAGCAAGGACTGACTCTAAACCGGTTACAAGTGGTGTTCCCCAGGGCTCAGTCCTAGAACCCCTCCTGTTCGGCATATACTTCTCAGAGGTACAGGCAAGCACAGGAGGACTATTGCTGACCAAGTTTACAGACGACTGCAAACTAGGAGCTATAATTGACTCTCCAGCTGACACAGATATCCTCCAAAAGGATTTCACTGAGACAGATACCTGGTGTCAAAACCATGGCCTCAAGCTAAATGCCAAAAAGTGCATAGTCATCCCCTTTGGAAAAAACAAAGTACCCACAAACTACCACATTGGTGGTAGCCCCCTAAATACAGAAGATGTAATAAGGGATCTGGGGGCCCAAGTAGATAGTAACCACTCCTTTGATAATCACATTGCCAAAGTGGTTAGAAAATCCTTCTATGTGGCCCACCTAATCACAAAAGGGTTTGCATCCAGATCAAAAGAGGTCATTGGGCCCCTCTATGCATCACTCATCAGACCCATTATAGAGTACAATGCCCCATTTGGGATGTACCTTACAAGACACCTGCAACAATTGGAAATACCACAGAAGTGGCCTCAAGCAGATGCCCTATGCAGCTCAACTGAAGAAACTCCAGCTGTATTTGGTTGTATACAACCTACTCAGAGGTGATCTCTGCATGACATACAAGGCCACATCCAACCCAGAATTGATGGACATGCTCCACCTAAAGAAAACCATATCCCCTTGAGCCACACGCTCCAGGGATCTAAACCTCACCACAACAATAAATAGGATGTGCTGGAGGGATAGATTCCTGTCCCAGAGACTTCCCATGCTCTGGTACAAGATTCCAGTCTACATTAGGCAGAGCTCCTCGCTAACCCTCTTCAAGAGAAACCTTGACGAGTGGATGGGAAACAAAGTTTACCCCAGGGATCACTTCAATGGCTCTGCTGGACAGAGGCACAGGGAACTAATCTAAGGGGGCGGCGAAAGCCAACACATTCTGGCTAGGCTTAAAAATGCCTTCTGGCAGATAGCCTAGTACCTACCTATGAACCTAGGAGTATAAGCATATATTAATGTTTACTAATACCCATTTATAGCATTTCAGTAACTGCAAGAACAAAAATAAAACCTCATTGTTAACATCAAAATGTTGCTCTTACATTATATATAAATTACTAACTTCATCTAAATTTAATAAAACACCATGACTTGTACGACAGTGGATTGCATAGCACTCTTCTGTTACCTCTCACTGCTGTGAACAGAAACGTACATCCCTACCTTACTGAACTACCCACCAGAAAGGTAAAAAAATGATCATATAAAATTCTACCCCAGCCTGATATTTCACGTGATCAGAAAAAAAAAAAGTTAACCAGCAGGAGAAGGAGAGCATTCCAATCCCAGCCAAACCTAAACATGGAATTATCTAACACCAAGGTACTCAGAGGAATCATCAGGGTATTATATCCTCTTCATTACTGACCCATTGGCTTTAATGATCTAAGCTAAGGATCTTTATGGACTTCTTCCATGATCTCTAGCTACCTGATCCAACACAGGGCCACTTTGTAAGGGCATTTTCTAAATTCTGTCGACTTGATTTCCTGGATTTATATACCATCAGCTAGTTGCAAACATTATATTGCAAAGAAAAGCATGGCAGTGTTTCATTTCATGGTTTCAGCCTTTCAAGTGCCGAAAGCCAGTGCTATCAGCACACTGCAACCTCCCAGGTCATTATATTCATTCTCATCCAGACTATATAATATGATTTCTGTTATCATCTTAAAATCATTCCCTTGTATAATTTATTGTCTGGTTTCAAGTGCTTTCCAGATTTCTCTTAAATTCCAAGTATCAGGGACATATGATCTAGGCAGTGTCATCTCCAGCAGTTTGAACCAGCAGGAGGAATCATATATACCAGTCTGGATAGAATTAGGATGACCCTAAGAAGGAGTTGCCTTGTATAAAATCACTGGATGGGTAATGCTGTTGCAACATATGGCCTTCCAGAACTGATTTGTTTCCTTCATGCAAGGGTAGACGGCAGGCTCCAAACACAAATTCCTTAAGTGATGGCAATATTTTGAAACAAACCTACCTTTTAGAACTGTCGTGCATTCACTAAATTGGTTCTCAAAGGTGAGGAATTAAATAGACTCTCTCATTATCCACTAGGCATACTGACCAAGTTATGTATGGCTTGGTCATCAAGCAATTAATATTTTGTAAGAAGCATGTACTGTGTCTGAAGGACCTCATACTTTTTTTGTAGCTGTCTTCCCAATAACCTGAGCTCATGTATATAAACCTTAGGTCCAAAACTTTCCAAAATTTGAACATTTAAAAAAGTGTAGTTTGCTGTCCAGAGATTAAATTGGAAATTTCCAGTCTTTCTGCTTATCATGTTATCTAATCAGCTTTTTAAAATTTAATAGATTTTGCTCACATACTGGAAGTGGCTAATGAAGCACAGTCTCCTTTGGATCCTACTGCTATAGCTTTAGTTAAGTGTAAATAATGTCTTGTTCGCCTTTGGCTTTTCTCAGGTGCTGAACAGTAATGTGCAATTTGTTTTATACTGCATTTTTTTCATGGTCTGACAGACCACTAACCTCCCCACACTACACTATAGACCCATCTGTTCATCATCAGGACAATAGACAGGCCCATTTATGCCCCCATTCAGGATTGAAGGAGCTCCCCTACTAGAGCAAGGATCCAATGACCTAGTCACTCCCTTCTGAGGCACAAATTAGACACCAAAAGTGGACGACCATCTGAATGAGATACTGAAACCTCCTAGGGGTACCAAAACCTCTTTGATTTATTCTACTCTGTTGCAGCTGTGCTATGATCTATAACTGCTACCTATGGAGATACATGCATGCATACACATTTGCAAATCCCACTGGCATCTACCAATACAGTTGTCATACTGGTCCATACTGCTGCATGCCACATATTTCATACCATCACAGTTAGCATTATAGTGGGATAGGCTCCCTCTTTCCCTCCTACTGCAACTAAAACTTTATTACTGACCATATATTCTAAGCTTTTTGTAAAGCTCTTTGCAAAAGATTGAATCAAAGCAAAAAACATATAAACATAACAATGAACCGAATAAATACCTACTGTAAATATGAAACACTATTCAAATCACAGTCTGTCAAAAAAATTAATCAGATAACATATTAAATCACACTATAATAAATCACACTATAATAAAAGTCCAGCCAACTGAAAAGTTCCCCAACCTTGTCATCATCATCATCTTCTTCTTTCGGCTGTTCCCGTTAGGGGTCTCCACAGTGGATCATCTGTTTCCATTTCTTCCTGTCCTCTGCATCTTGCTCTGTCACACCAACCACCTGCATGTCTTGTAATGAGTTATAATAATTGCAGTCAGAGAACAAACTATACCAAAGCTTTAACAGTGTAGCAACATATCTTTATAAAGATGTAACACTGTAGCAATGTGGCTGTAAAACAGCAAACAAGTAGGAATGTCAATGAAATAAAAACAGCCTAATCTTAAAAAACTGCCTTGTCCAATCAAACAGTTCACAAAATAATCCATAAACAAGGTGCTCTCATTAAAATCCAACATTTTGAACAATCCAGTGTGAATTAAAACAACTCTTCTGGCCAATGAAGATCCAGCTTGGATGATGTAGCAGTAAATGACTTTCTTTCAAGCAAGAATCAGCACTGAGAAGAAATAATAGCAGTTCTCCACCCAAGTGTCAAGAAAAAATAGCAAACCTACTACCCAGGAAAACATGATTGCAATGATGAAACAGCAACTATCACTGCAAAAAATGGCAGTAGTGTACCCTTCTCCAAACTTCTAGGGCACCAGACATGGCCTTTTGGTAGCATAAGCTGCAGCCAACATGTACAATAAATGCCAACAAAAAAATCAGAATAGGAGCAGCAAAAATGGTAATGAAGGCGAACCATAAGTAGCATCCACTGGCTGCCATCTGCTGCCAACTTCAGACTTATGTAATCTACCCTAGTTGCTGTTGAGTTCAAAATGTGCTCTAAACGTTTGTTGGCCCATGTTGACAAGAACTGTTAGATGATGCAAGGTTATAGCATTATCATCAGATTTGAGACAATAGTATACATTTATAGTAGATATTCTGACTTCTAAGGAATTGCAGTTACTGAGATTAAGCTCTTGACAAGAAATCACAGTAGCTGTAGTGTAGTGAGGGATACCTTAAACCAGCCCAGAGTAGAGAAAATGTCATGTTTCAAAGGATCTCCTGATAATCTAATACAAAAAAAAAAGACAACATTGATTAATCCAGTCCCAGATAAAATCATCTTAGCTTGCAGATCTATGAGACTCTGTCTCTGATGCCCTTCCTGTGGGAGGAATAAAAACGCCTTGCAAAGTTTCAATTTGTTTATTCAGTTGAGGAGGTAGATGGGTGAATGTTCTTGTTCTAATATATTGCATTCAACAGGTCAGTTATTTAATGGCAGTTACAGACAATGGTGAGAGTGTACAAGGGAGTTGATTGGGGGAAATCTGTTTTGTAACGCATGTAATATGAGAGGCTGTGTCTGCCTTTGTGGGCTCATATTCCTTGAAGCAAATTATGATAGCTTCACTAGAACTTCTTCCAGTCTGACTTGTCCTTATCAGTGCTTGTATCCATACCTCTCAACTGTACACATTTTTGCAGAATGTACAGATTTTTGCCTCATATTTTTGGCCCATTTTCATAAAATTGTGATTTTCAGACAAATTAGTGGAACATCATTAAGGATTGAAGTCAGAAATAATGACAAATATTTGAGTTACAGACTTCATACCTTTCCGAAAATTCATGTGAATGGAAAACCTGTTATTCTATCAACTTTCTAAGTTTGTAAGAGCAATATTTACAGATTGTCCCTATTTTTGGGCCTTTGTCCCACTTTTATTTATGGCTTTGTCCAGATTTCTTGCTCTAAGAGGTTGAGAGGTATGCTTGTATCACATATAATATGAGAGGCTGTGCCCATTTTTTTATGGGGATCATATTTCCTGAAATACATCATGAAAAACTGATCTTCTTTTGTTTGGCAAAAAGGATAACAATGGCTGCTTATTTAGGTTCATAGGTTCATACTAGGCTATCTGCCCTAGGGCATTTATAAGCCTAGCCAGAGGGTGTTTGGCTTTCGCCACCCATTTTAAATTAATTTTGCTATGCCTTTTTCTAGGTTAGTATATTGTGCCTCTGTCTAACAGTGACACAGAAGTGATACCCGGGGTAAACCTATGATCTCCCATCCACTCATCAAGATTCCTCTTGAAGAGAGTCAATGAGGGACTCTGCCTAACCTGGACTGGGATTTTATTCCAGAGTGAAGGGAGCCTCTGGGTTATGAATCTGTCCATCCAGCATGTCCTATTTATTTCAGTGCTGAGGTTCAAGTCTCTCAAGCGCGTAGCTCGATGGGATTTGGATTTTCTGAGGTGCAGCATGTCCATTAATTCTGGGTTGGACATGGCTTTATACGTCAGGCACAGATCGCCTCTGAGCAGGCGGTATGCCACTGAGTAGAGCTGGAGTTTCTTTAACCGGGCAGCATAAGGCATCTGTTTGAGCCCTTTGATCCTCTTGGTGAGGTACATTTGGGGTCTTTCCAGTTGCTGCAGGTGTCTGGTAAGGTACATCCCAAAAGGGGCATTGTACTCAATTATGGGCCTGATGAGGGATGAGTAAAGAGGCACGATGACCCCCCCTGATCTAGATGTGAATCCCTTCTTGATTAGGTGGGTTATATAAAATGTTTTTCTAACCACTTTGGCCACGTGGTTGTCAAATAAGAGATTGCTATCAACTTGGGTCCCCAGGTCCCTAATTACTTCTTCTGTACTTAATAGATTACCACCTATGTGGTAATTTGTGGGCACTTTGTTTTTGCCAAAAGGGATGACTATACACTTTTTGGTGTTTAGCTTGAGGCCATGGCTCTGGAACAGTTGTCTGTTTCTATGAGGCCCTTTTGGACGATGCTTGTGTCAGCTGGAGAGTCGATTATGGTACCCAGTTTGCAGTCATCTGCCAACTTGGTCAGCCACAGTCCTTCCATGTTGGCCTGTACCTCCGAGAAATATATACCGAACAAGAGAGGTCCCAGGACTGAGCCTTGTGGGATGCCACTTGTAACTGGTTTGGAGTCTGACATGGCTCCAGCAATTCTAACCATGTGGGTTCTGTCCTTGAGCCAGTTTGCAACCCATCTAGTGACATAGGGGTTTATATTTAAGCTGGTGAGCTTATCTATAATGCTCGAGTGGGGTATTGTATTGAAGGCTTTTGCGAGGTCCAGATAGGCTGTGTGGACCACCTTACCTTCGTCAATGGCCTTGGTGACTGTTTCAAAGAAATCAACCAGGTTTAAGAGGCAGGATCTACCCTTAACAAAGCCGAACTGGGTAAGATCCAGTGTCTGTAGGTCCCCAATATCATTATTTATGAGGTCCATGATGATTCTTTTCATAGCTTTGCAGACCAAGCTAGTCAGGCTTGTGGGGCAATAGTTTCCAGGATCCATTGAGGCACCACCTTTGTGGAGAGGGACCACTGTTGCTGTATGCCACTCTTTGGGTACATATCCTGTAGTAAGGCTGAGATTGAACAGTAGGTTTATGTTTGGGTTTAGCTCTTCTTGGAGTTCATGTAGGACGCAGCCCAGAACACCGTCTGGTCCCATTGATGCCGTGTTTTTTGCTTTGGAGAGGGCGGCTGTTACCTGAGCATCTGAGATGTCAGGGGGGGCAGCACTCTGCTGGGATAGATATTTGCCCTTTTGGTGGGGGGGTGGGAGTTTGTGCTGAACCTGTCAGCTAGGATGTTGGCAATGTTTGTGGGTTTGGTGTATTTTTTGTCATTTTGGACTAATTCTGAGCATATCTGGGAATTCCCACCCAGGTTCCTAACATAACTAAAGAAAGCCTTATGATTATCCTTAGTGTCCTGTGCAATTTTTCTCTCGAAGCTGGCCTTAGACGATTTTATGAGTGCCCGTAGTTTTTTGCTAATACTGATCAGAGATGCCTTCCCTTTTTGGGATTTTGCTCTATCATGTAGTAGCTTCCTCCTTCTATTGTATAGTTTGTTTATGGCTGGGGTCCACCAGACAGGACGTCTGCCTTTGGAGGATTGGGTCTTGGTTTTATTTGGGTTTGCATGATCCATGCATTCCTGAAGGTGTTTATAGAATGCGTTTATAAAGGATTCTGCGGTCTGGGCCATATTTTCCACAGGCCCGGGGGCTTTGAAGGATTCCACCTCAGTTTTGAGGAGTGTGAAATTTGCTTTAGAGAAGTTTTTCACTGTGGTTTTCTGGGCAGGGTGTGGGGTCGGGATGTGAATATCCAGTGAGATTAGTTTATGGTCTGATCTTACCAGTGAGGGATACACTTCTGGTCTGGAGCATAGAGTCCCCATCTTGGTGACGATCAGGTCCAGTATGTTTTCCCCTCTTGTGGGAGTGGTAACAAGTCGTTCCATAGCATTTGAGTTTATAAATTCTAGGAACCTTTGGGCTAGGGTGTTGGAGCTAGAGTAATGCTCCCAGTCTATGTTTGGGTAGTTGAGGTCGCCCAATATAATGGTGTTTGGAGAGACCTTCATATTTTCCAGTGTTCTTAGGAAGGTCGAGTGGGGTTCCTGGGTTTGGAAGGGTGGTCTGTAGCAGGCTATCAACTGGAAGGCAGTTTTACCCACTGTTAGTTGCACATGGATAGTCTCTGATGCTTCGTGCTGTGCCACCAACCTGGAGGTGTGGGTATCTTTGACGAATATTGATACACCCTTCCTTTTGTGGTTCAGTCCAAGTTTTGGGACCGAAAAGCGTGGTATGAGGTATAACCTGGTAGTGCTGGGGTGCTCTCGGGAGCCTTGAACCAGGTTTCTGTTACTGCACAGATATCGATGTTCTCCATGCTAAGGAGAGTTTTGAGTGTGTGCATCTTGAGGTTTAGGCTTCTGGCGTTGAGTAGCATTACTCTTAGTTTCTTATCCCTTGTGATACCTATGGAGGTGGGTTTGTCTTTTGAGCCTTGCCTAAAAAAGGCACTATGGAGGTAGCAAGAGCCTTTGCCAATATCCGAAAGCTCAGGGGTGACAGGTGCAAGCCGTCCCTAGCGAAGCATCGTGGCTTGTCGAGCATGTCATCCCAGGCTGACAGGCATTGGATCCCCTTTGAATGACACCAATACTTAAGCCAATTGTTGAAATTGATCATCTTGTCTTCATATTGTGGCATCATTCTTGGTGAGGGTAAGATGCTACTCAAGGTCAGGGTCATACCAGCCTGGGCTACATGCTCATTGAGCTCCTCTATGTCTCTTTTCATGTAGTCCAGGGAGGTACGTCTCAGGTCATTCACACCAGCATGGACAATGACTGAGTCATATTTGTACTTGCCTTGGAGTGACCTGAGTGCTTGTGTTATGTGGCGGATCCTAGCACCCAACAGGCAGCTCACCGTGACCTTCTCCTTGTTCAGCCTGGTGAGCGGGACATCAGTGTGCCTGATGATAGAGTCACCTATTACAAGTGTATCAGGTGTGTTGTTTAGCCTTAAGGGCTGTGACTGTTCGGCACACTGGCTTTGTGAGCTATGTGTTGCATGTGTTTTGTTTTGGGGTAGCGGTTGCTTGGGTGTCTGCTTTGGAGGTCTCTGCTGCTTAGGCAGATTTTTATTTAGAGCCTCCGAGTATGTTTTGTGTGTTTATGTGTTTGGTTTGCTGTCGTGGTAGGTCTATGTAAGACTGGAATTGTAGTGAGTGTGGTTTCCTTCTCCTCCTGACTGGTTACGCCAGTACTGAGTTGAGAGAGCCTAGCCTCCAGTTTGGCTATATGGTTGCATCTCTCACATGTGTTGGAATTTGTTGGGAGGAGGAGAGGGTTGTCTGTGTACATGAGGCAGTTGTAACATTGCCTCAAGATTCCCAGGTTCACCAGCTGGACCGGAGAGGAGATTGACAACTGACCTTTGGACATGCTAGAATAGTATTGGGAATTCCTTTATAATTGAAAAAAGGGCCAATGGGGAACAAGGTACTCAAGGAGAGTTTGTGAGGGTGTAGTGCTTTTAATTTTTTAGTGCTGACTTATATAATTGCTTTAGTGAGCAAGTGCCAGGTAACTTAAATGCAATGTGTTACAGGTAACTTAAATGCAAAAATGACAAACAGTAACTTTCTTTCAAGTGAAACAAGGAAATAAGTACAGTAAGCAATGCAGATATCACTAGGGATCCACAGAAGCTGAAAAGCAGCGTTTTAGGTGGAATTAGCATTTCAGGGAAATAGCAAGCAAATAAACAACAAGCATACAAACAAAGCTAGATTCAGCAGGCCTGGATCTAGTCTATGCTACAGCAAACAAGGTGTACCAATTTCAGTAAAAAACAGTTCAAATATGCAGGCACTATAAGCCTTTAACCAGAAATTCCCAGCTTGGAAGGACAGAGTCCAGCCTCTCCTCCCACAAGAGTGCAGACCACGAACCTTCTTAATGTAAAATAACTGGCCTGAAGCCCAAGTGCTTAAACCAGAACTAATACACTTTTAGAATAACAGACACTGAGCCCTCAATCAGCAGTTCCCAACTTAGAAGGATGTAAGCTACCTGTCCTGCCACCACAGTGCAGGTCACAAACCTTCCTAATGTAAAACAACTGGTCTGAAGCCCAAGTACTTAATCCAAAATACTTAGAATGATAGCTACACTTTAATCAAGTTACTACCAAGCAGTAATAAATACAATTGAATACTTTAAAGAATGCCTGGATTAGTGCTCAAGTTATACAAACAAAGCTAGATTCAGCAGGCCTGGATCTAGTCTATGCTACAGCAAACAAGGTGTACCAGTTTCAGTAAGAAGCAGTTCAAATATGCAAGTACTATAAGCCTTTAACCAGAAATTCCCAACTCAGAAGGGCAGAGTCCAGCCTCTCCTCCCACAAGAGTGCAGACCACGAACCCTCTTAATGTAAAATAACTGGCCTGAAGCCCATGTGCTTAAACCAGAATTAATACACTTTTAGAATAACAGACACTGAGCCCTCAATCAGCAGTTCCCAACTTAGAAGGATGTAAGCTACCTGTTCTGCCACTACAGTGCAGACCACAAACCTTCTTAATGTAAAACAATTGGTCTGAAGCCCAAGTGCTTAAACTAAAAGGCTTAGAATGAGTTACACCAAGCAGTAATAAATACAATTGAGTACTTTTAAGATGAGGCTCATATACATAACTAATGACTAATGTGACCAGTCTCCATTCTTCTTCCTGATGAAGACAGACCTTTTTATATGTAGATGATCCCCTTCCAGTTTCCAGCCATTTATCTAGCAAGGCACAGAGCTATCTAACCCTCTTTTGTACTGACTTCACCACTTGTAACCTAAAGAGAGGAAGAACCTGAACAGAAGAGGCTTAACTTCACCACATGGAACACTGATAGTGGAAGAATCTGAACAGAAGAGCCCTTACTAACTGCCAGACCCAAGAAGAAAACTGCCAATGAAGACCCCAGATTGGAACACTATAGAACCATGTTCTGAGTCCATTGAAATTTGTCCTCTCACTGTGGATATCCCACAGCAACCATATATAGATGTTCTAACCACTTGGCCTGCATTTAACATAATTTCTGTAATTTGTAGCACAATAACAATTGTTATCTAAGGCCCTCATTCCACACTGCTCTGTTTACACAATGCAAACATCTTGCATATGTTCAAATAAGATCTGAGAGACTTATTTATATTATCAGTTTTGTATAGTCTGCAGTTAACCACTTGGAGGATTTTTATTCCATGGGCACAAAAAGCCTATATAAAAAGTCCCTAGGTTTGAAACTGTACTTATTTTTCCTTTTACTTGTGCACATCCATGAGCTCTATAAACTGAATATTGTGACTTGTTTCCATGGTAAGCTATTTATCTTGATGTATGTATTTTTCAAAAAATGGGAGTCACCTAGTATGGCTCTGTGTAACTACCCCACTCACACACAAAGACAAACAAACCCTTTCACAATACATGTGATAGAAAACAGGCTAATAAAGTCTGGTGACAGCCTCATAAAAGCAGACATTTTCAGAGATCAAACTGTAAACCACTCAACAAACCATTCTATTAGGTGGAGCTGATGAAGCTCAAATAAGTGTTCAGCAGTGGTAGCTCTTGGTGTGTCATCATTTTTGTTTGTTAAAAATGAAAGCCTTTTAACTTAGAATAAGGCTCCACATGCTGTAGAGCTGGTAAACCCTTATGAGTCTTTCAGGAATACTTAAATAAGGGACTAACCTCTAAGGTTTGGGATTGGCTCCTTGTTATTCCATCTCCAAAATTTAAATTATTGGACTGTGACAACAATTGCAATAAACATATTTCAAAATATTTTCCTAAAATGGGCATCAAGCTTATTAGTCTATAATTTTGAGGCAATGGCCTGTTACCCTTCTTAAAAATAACAGTTATAATAGCAATCTTCCATGTGCTGGGTACAGAGTTATTTCTAAGCATATCACTAAACATTTTGCTTAAAGTATTATATTAAATAAGGTTGTGACCTTAGTTAATAAAATGTTGGGTATCTCATCAATAGGCAAAGCTGTACCTTTTCTGACTCTGTCAGGAGCACATCTGACAATTTCCTCAGTAATTATTGGACACAATTCTAATATTAATTTATGATCTAAATAATCTTAATATTTTCCAACTAGAATATTTGACTAGCTACTGAATCATTTGTTACATTTCTTTGCTATAATTGGTTTATTATCAGTTAAGTTTCCATCTCTCTCCAAACTCTTAATAGTTATTTAGCATTTTTGATTGTTTATATATTTATAATATGGTTTCCTTTTTGTGTTATTTTCAGCCAGACTATTTTCAAAATTAGCTTTAACTTCTTTTAATATATTCTTAAAACCTATTGATTTTTTTTACTTATATTTCTCCTTGTTGGATTATTCTATATTAATTAAACTAATCTCTTCTTATTATTATATAACGTTATCAGCTTATTCCTCCACTAAAATGGAAACTTACATTTTGGAAAACCACTCATACACTCTTCCTTAATCTTCTTTATTGAAAATGTTAAAAGATTCCAAAAGAGTGTAATTGGGGTCTACATCATTATTATATTTTGCCCAATTAATATTAAGAAGTTTGTTGCTTCATTCCTCGTAATTAAACTTATTAAAAGCATATGTTTTATTCCTTGCTTATGGAAGCTTCTCATAACATTTAATATTAAACCTACTAAAAAAAGAATCTGAAAGTCCTAAAGGTGGAACCAGTCTAATATTATCTATTTCATAAAAACAAAATGAAAACGATACCACAGAGCAAAGCAATGAAGGGGCTCAAAATGCTCACACAATGTCCCATAAAACACAAAGTAACAGTCCTGTAGATAAGGAATACTCCAACGTTGTAGTAGTATAAAATGCAGAAGTTTATTGTAGAACAGGGTAGCGCTTTCGCTAAATAGCTTCTTCAGCCCTCTATAAGAACAACCATCACTGGAATCCATTTAAATACTTAAAAAGGCGCCATTCTAGTGAAAATTATTTAAAGGTATACGCACCCAAACAACAACTGGTATAGTAAGTACCATAATCACATAAAAATAGTAAAAACAACAAATACATATTATACAATGGTTATATTAATATATCAAAATAAATAATGATCTCACTCTTATTAAGATACAATGAAGATAGCTGTGTACAATATATTAAAAATATATGAAAATATATAAACAAGAAGTTAACTATCCTGAAACTCATCAGCTACGTCTACGCCCACTCTTAAAGATGAGGAAACTTAGACATAGCTGATGAGTTTCAGGATAGTTAACTTCTTGTTTATATATTTTCATATATTTTTAATATATTTTTAATATATTGTACACAGCTATCTTCATTGTATCTTAATAAGTGTGAGATCATTATTTATTTTGATATATTAATATAACCATTGTATAATATGTATTTGTTGTTTTTACTATTTTTATGTGATTATGGTACTTACTATACCAGTTGTTGTTTGGGTGCGTATACCTTTAAATAATTTTCACTAGAATGGCGCCTTTTTAAGTATTTAAATGGATTCCAGTGATGGTTGTTCTTATAGAGGGCTGAAGAAGCTATTAAAGCGCCACCTGTTCTAATAAACTTCTGCATTTTATACTACTACAACGTTGAGTATATCTACAGGACTGTTGCTTGTGTTTTATGGACATTGTGTGAGCATTTTGAGCCCTTCATTGCTTTGCTCTGTGTATCGTTCATTGTTTATATTTGGGCTTACACAACAGAGCATTAACTCCGTACAAACGAATTCTTTATTTTACTATTTCATAAAAACAGTTAATATAGTGCCTAAAATATTCTGTTCTCTAATGGCTTCTCTCATCAATTGAAAAAGCCTTTCTGACTTAAAACCAGGAATTGTATAATACAACAAGGTAAAAATAAATCTCCCAATCAATGAGAGGATAATTTAAGACACCTAACAAAATATTCCCTGGATAATTGTTAAAATCATGTCATATATTGAATAGATACTTCATCCATTAAAATATTCATAGTGTGCTTTCTATAACAATAAAATGTAATTATCCAAAAATGGAACCAAGATTTGCATCTATTACTAATATTTCTAACTACTTATTAGTTGATATCAGATTATCTCCCAAGGTTTCATATACTAGAATCATGACAACATATAATGCTCACTTTCTCTTAAGCAGGAAAAGTATACATACTAGTCTCCCATGATTCAATAATGTATATAACTGATAAACTTTCAAACTCTGCTGTACATTTAAGTTCATCTACATTATTTTTCAGATGTGTTACATTATGTAAGTTTTTATTCAAAGCATGATCAGTTCTTTGTTGTCTTCTTGACCTGTGATCTAATGAATAATTACTTCTAAGACAGTAATAGATGTTCTCTAATTGTCCTGAAAACATATTCGCCACACAAAACTTTAATGAATATAACAAGGACAAAATGTTAGAACTGTACTAATGCTTTCCCAATAACTCAATATAGTAAGATTATAAGAGTAACATAGTGATCTCAGCCAACCATTATAACTTTATACCTTCATGTGTGCATACTCATTATAACTAGGGGATGGAAGAATTTCAGTTAAAACAACTCTTACGTTATCTCTAATATTGCTATTATTTCCAAAACATACTTCTTCATATGATTTAAAGGTGTATGTCTTAAATTATTCATACCACATTGTGTAACATATAAACCATATATCCCACCATTAACCAATCTCCAGATAACTGAAGCAAACTTATTAAGCTTCAAACCAGCCAATGAAGAGATCTTTACTTAAATCAGTGATGACAAGCTTAAACATATAATCTGATAAAAACCAGAATTTCATCTGGGCTAGTGTTTGCATTATAAACACTGTGTTCATCAATATGTTCCATGTCACCTTCAAGTATCTCTTGCTTGTCATTCACGGAAGTTATATATTATTTCTACTGAATTCCCTCAGTGATTTTAACAGTGTCATCTTCAATTGACAATACATTTCCCAAGGTTGTGTTACAAATGTGCTTCTTTCTGCATACACTTTTAACACCTAATATCCCTATATCACATCCAACACTAGAGTGACAAACTCTTTTTGTGCCTTTATTAGGTGTTAATATGTCATTGCCTAATTCCACTGAGGATAAAGTAGTCTTTGAATGTCCTAACACTACATAAACCCTTTCCTCTATTCCTTCAGTACTTATAATCCGGTTCTCATTTGTTAATTCACTTTGAGGTAAAATTGTTTCACCACTGCCCTGTCTATCTTTTGTTTTCCATAGTATCAGCATTGTTTAAAATATCTCTGGGTACAAAGGAGGGGGTGCTTCATTTACTAGAAATTGCACTGTCCGTTTCTGTCTTAATAAACTTACTTTACTGACTAAATTGGTAATTTCTAGACTAGCTACTAAATATTTTTCTGTCGATATAATGTTGACAGAATCAATCCATTTCTTATTCCTCCTGTCACCTCTTTTAGTTCTAGCCCCTCTCTTCCTGTTGTTAAATGACTTGGCTAAACTCAGTGGCGGCTGGTGACTTCAAATCAAAGGGGGGCTGCAGGAGACAGCTGAATGGGTGGGGTCAATGGGAAGGGGTGCGGCCAACTAGAAAGGGGAGGAGCTATGCTCAAAACCACAAAAACTAAATATACTGCCCTGGGTGCCAAACCGTCATTATTAGAGTCCAATCAAGACAAAACGAAGTGTAGAAGAATAAAAATATTTCAATGCATTGGCTGCATGACAGCTTAATATCTAGATGTAAACAAAAAAGGTTGTGAGGCATGAAAAAATAAATTACTTTTTTTTAAATACATTAATGGAATGCCAGTCAAAATCAAATATAAGGAAAACAAGCAGCAGTCAACTCAAACCACTTCTTGCACTGCAGTTCTAATTATAATTTATATTCAGCTTTATTAAAGTACCAAGTAACATGCTGAAAGTAGAAATCTCTGATGCCCCCACTTGGAAAAATGTTCCTTATCCAAAAAAAGACCTGCTGCCCGGCATCTACTTGTTTCATGGGGAAAACATGATCAAAGTAAAAAATGAAAAGCAAACAAGAAATAAGCTCAAGATACATTGCTTAAAAGGATTACTGTACAGGTTATGAACCACACTAAAAGGATTACTGTACAGGTTATGGACCACACGATTGGCATTCTGTTTATGGGTAAAGCCAGCAGAGATGACTGGAAGTCTCCAAGTGTAATGAGACTCTTAAAATAATGTAATCCTGTCCTTTATTACAAATACTGGCATATGCATTTCAATACCCAAGGCTTATACATTATCTAGTTAAGTATTCTCTACATAGCAACAGAAATGCTTTCAATGTTGGCAATTCTTTAACAGTATGTTTAGTAAAGCTTACTTGCATCTTGCAATCTCAGCCAAGCTTACCTAATGGTCATTAAAGTATTGCTACTTAAACATAGAGCAACAGGCATTTTGAGTAATAAGCATAAATCAACAGTGCAAAAAATATGACAGAAACCAGACCATTCTTTAAAAATCAAGGACAGATGAAAAGCCACTCTAGTACTTGTGTCTACCTTGTATGGGGGGATACTCTGCACATTTACACTGCATAACTACTCCTTGCCTTGCTTCGACACATCCAGAGTCACTACATGGGGGAGTGGGGTGCAACAAGTATGTCACAGTTTGAAATGTCTCTGGCTGACTTATGATGGCCTTGACACATTTGTCATACCTCTCAATCTCAGAGCAAGAAATCTGGATAAAGCCATACAAAGAAATGGGACAAAGGCCCAAAAATAAGGACATTTTTTTAAATATTGCTCTTATAAACTTAGAAAGATAGAGGTCTTGCATTAGTATGAATTTTCTGAATGGCATGAAATCTGAAACTCAAATGTCTGTCATTATTTTCTAACTTCAGTCTTTAATGATTTGTCACTAATTTGCCAAAAAAAACACAATTTTATGAAAAATAGACCAAAAATGTGATGTAAAAATATAAAATAGCAACACAATACAGCTGGGAACCCGTCAAAGAAGGGATAGTACTGCTAACTTGAGCAGCTGACAAAATAAAAGAATCTACATGCATTTCTGAAATAAAAGTAATCTGATTATTACAGTTATTTCTTAATTATAAACCCTTCATGTTTTCTTCCAAAATTGCTATTTTACAGTGGGATCATTAGGGGAAGAGCAACATTTTGAGCCAAAATCAGGGACAGTTGAGAGGTTTGGCTATGCCTAATTCTATAAAGCAATTTATTTGCATGTACCTCTCAACCTGTTAATGCAATAAATCTGGACAAGGCCAAATATATTGGGGGAACATATAAACAGTACTAAAAATTGCTTTTGTATAAACTAAGACAGTTGATAGAACAGGTCTTACTTTAGCATGCATTTTTCTGAAGGTTATGAAGTCTGACACTCAGTGTGTCATTATTTAGTGACTTAATTCCTAAATGATTTGCCAGAAAAACACAAATTTTATGAGGAACAAACCAAAATAAGAAGCAAAAATCTATTCATTCTTTGAAAATCTGGACAGTTGGGAGGTATGGTTCAGCTGGGGCTGCCTAAGTTTGCCGCCCTTCCCCCTCACAAAACCATGGTCGAATGGAGCCTCCCCCTGCAGCCATTCCATAGGTTCATAGGTTCATAGGTTAGTACTAAGCTAGATGCCCTGCGAGCCATTTTAAGCAGCCAATTATCCCTTGTGATCCAATGATCCATTACTTGGCTATTTCACTCCATTTACCATAAACACTAATGTGCATACTGATTTACTTCTGTGATGATTTGAACTTCATTTGAAAGTTTTATTTTGCATTTTACAGCACAAACACTAAGACATCTGCTAAACAAACTTGGCATTAAAACTTCTCTGCCATTTAAACTCACATTCATTGAAACAACATTGAAACCCACATTCAAAGAAAATACATTTTACCCGTGGCAGATAAAGATTAATTCTGGGCTGTTTTCAAATCATAGGCCCCTTGCATATGAAACATACATGTGCTCTTTGATACACCTTCCTAGTGCTTTGAACATTTTTCCAGTAAACAATGAAACAAAATGGATGCACCAATGACAAAACTGCCCAATTCAGAACATTTCCATCATAAAAGTCTACTCAAACTTCTACAGTCCACTGTTATCAGTAAATATGCACAATTGTACAGTCCACCATTATCAGTAAATATGCACAATCTCTGAAGTAGTAAAAAAGTCATCTAAATAATTCCACATTAAATAAATCTGAAGAGGTTGCTGCTAGCAATCACCTTTATATTTCATGGTTTCATCGAAAAATAAAGTGTCTGATGCCCCTGAGGAATAAATTGCCTAAATTACATTAAAATAAGCTAGTAATATTGCAATAGGAAATGGATGGCAAACTGATAACAGGCTCATAGTTAGTATCTTAACTTTCAGTGCAGCATTCACCCCTTATGGGAGTAGAACCAACAACCTTCTGCATCAAAAGCAAGTCACAACCTGTTGTGCTATTAGCAATGTGAGCTGACTTAGCATAATCAGCACTAAACTTCTCTTCCTGCAGCTCTCAGCTCCTTGTAAAATCTACTCAATAGTCAACTGCATCTCAACTGCAGCACAAGAAATCTGGAAAAAGCCAAATTTATTGGGGTGGGTCAAAGGCAATAACCAGGGACACATTAAACATTGCTTGTATAATCTTGGAAAGCTGCTAGAATAAAATGCTGTGTTACCACCATACATTTTACTGCCAAGGTCCCTGTGCAAAAGAGTCAGAACAACATACCACTATGCCAAATCACCTGCTTTGTGAAAGAAAAATGCTGTGTTACCACCATACATTTTACTGCCAAGGTCCCTGTGCAAAACAGTCAGAGCAACATACCACTACGCCAAATCAGCTGCTTTGTGAAAGAGAGGAAGACTGAAACTTAAATGGCTATCATTTAATGAATTCAGTTCTCACCATAGCTGTCAACCTCTTAGCACAAAACACCTGGACAAACCCAGTAATGAGGGAATACAGCCCTCAAACATATTCAGTGAATTCAGTTCTTGCCATGGCTGTCAACCTTAGCACAAAAAACCTGGACAAAGCCAATAACAGGGTAATACAGTCCCAAAAATAAGGACAAATTTCAAATAGTCATCTTATAAACTTAAAATTGCTATAATAAAAGGTTGTGTTACTATATATTTATTGCTAGAATAAAAAGTAGTTTTACTATGCATTTTCTGAAGAATATGACGTCTGAAATTCAAATGCCTGTCAATTTTACTTCTGATGGAACAAAAACAATTTTCAGCAGAGGCCCAGGGAGAAATACTGTAGACACATGTCTTTGTAAAATGGCAGGGCACCAGAGCAAATCCACACAAACACAGGGATAAGATGCAGACTCCACACAGAAGGCACCCCAGCCAAGAAACAAACCAGAATACCTATAGCTGTGAGGTAACAATACTGCCACTGCACCATCAAATATGTAATTAATTAAACAGTCAGAAACCTGAAGTCTGAAATTCAAATGCCTGTCAATTTTATTTAACATTTGTTAATCAGGACAGTTTGACTTGGAACAAAAAAAACAATTTTCAGCAGAGACTCAGGAAGAAATAATGCAGACATGTCTTTGTAACATGGGAGGACACAAAAGCAAACCCACACAAACACAGGGAGAAGATGCAGACCCCACAAAGACAGCACCCCAGCCAAGAATCAAACCTGAGAACCTGCAGCTGTGAGGCAACAATGCTACCACTGCACCATCAAATATCAAGCATTGCAATATTTACAAACCACAGATATTATGAGGAACAGATCAGATCAAATATGAGGCAAAAATCTGCATTTTTTTTTACAAATGGTGGTGGGTAGGGAATTCACCTCTTTAACACCTGCATACAAGGTACAGGGTTCAAGCCTGAGGTATTCCCTACCACACCACCATGAGTCTAACCACCAGTATAGTGCACCTGGGGCCTTTACACACACACACACACACACACACACACACACAACACACACCATACATCAAAATCCCTATCCACACACACACCATACATCCAAATCCCTATCCACACACACACACCATACATCCAAATCCCTATCCACACACACACACACACACACACACCATACATCCAAATCCCTATCCACACACTTACCTGTAGCATAAATTCAAATTCCTAGTAGATCTTTCCCTGTAGCATAATCCCAGTACGAAAACCTGCCCATGCACATCCCCGTGAGACCTTCCCCCGACGAGACTGCAGCAACCTCCAATCCACACCAGACTCTGCCCGTCGCGAGATCGACGCCAGATGAGACTGCAGCAAATTCCAGACTGCTGACGTTGGAGTCCAACCCCGACGTGTTTTCCCAGCGAGTTCCAGGACAGTCTATGCAGTTTAAAACTGCATAGACTTCTGGGAGCTCCGTTCTTCATGTTTCCCAGTCAGGTCTGCTGCTGAGACAATCTGCACATGCTCCAGACTGTCTCAGCAGCAGTCCGGACTAGTGCGCATGTGCGAAAGTCCGCAATTTTTTAATTTTTTTTTCTTTTTATTTCTTTATTTTTCTTTATTTTAAGTTGAGGGGGCTGCAGTCCAACAGTCCAATAGCACAGGCCGCCCCTGGCTAAACTCTTTGTGTGCTTACCTGTTCTTTTACTACTTAGTCGTCTTCTTGAAGTCGCATTTTTAGTAACATTAACAAATATACCAGGGCACTTTTTATTTAACAATAGATCTAGCTCTTTCCTATCTTCTGTCTGAACTTCCATAAAATTAGAAATAGTTGTGAGAAAGGTATAGTTATTATCCTGATCACTACTAACTCATAATTTCCCCTTAATAATTTTATTCAGTTCCTCTACTTCCTCACAATTGAGACAGTACTCACATTCGAGTAATTGATTAACTTCCGAATATGTACCACAAAGTTTATACTCTCTTATGTAATTGTATTTCTCTAAATCTTCCAGGACATAGCTATTTAAGTCGCCCATCGTGAACTGAGTTATCACAATCTATCTTCTTAACAACTAATTCAAAGTATGTTAATAATATTGTCTCACTAAGCTTTCTCTCACACTTTCCACACATACAGAGCCCACAGGAAAGCAAAATCTGGACCTATAATACAGCAGTTTATAACTGCCCCCATTCTTACAGCACCTGCACACAGGAGAACCACAAATCCGCAGCCATTAAAAGGACTCAAGGGAAGTCTAGTCAGACCAGTTTCAAACTAGAAAAGCAAAATGCAGCTCTCTCTCTCTTTCCGCACATTTAGCACCAACAGAAAAGCACAGTTCCATTCTGTAATACAGCTAGATTTAACTGCTCCCAACTCTACAGCATCTGCATAAAGGAGAACCACAAACCTTCAGTACATAGAACAACTCGAAGGAAATGTAATCATTACAGAGCAGTTACAAACTGCAAAAGTAAAATGCAGCTTTGTCTCTCTCTCTCTCTTTCCATACATACTCAGGCTACACAAAAGCACAGTCCCATTAACTGTGTCTACACCTACAGCATCTGCATACAGGGGAACCACAAATCCCCATCCTTTGACAGGACTCTAGGGAAATGGAGTTAACAAAGTGCAGTTTCAAACTACAAAAGTAAAATTCCTGTCTCTCTCTTTCTCTTTCCACTCATCCAAGGCTCACAGAAGGCAAGGTCCTGTTCTGCAATAGAGCTGTTTATAACTGTTCCCATCCCTACAGCACATACACATAGGAGAATCACAAATTCCCACCCCTTAGAAGAACTCATGAGAAATGTAATCAATGCAATTTTATCCTAAACTATCCCTTTTCTAAACTACAGTAATAATTTACATTTTTTCTTTTTTTGATGGAATTCCACTTTTATGGATAGGTTAATGTTGTACATTTTTTTCATTAATACCAATGATTGCAAATTATACAGTTTCAATTTTCAAATAACGTTATGTGTAAATTGTACTTTTTATGTTACTTCATATATCTGTCTTGGTTTAACTTTATACTCTTTTTATCTACTGTTATAGTATGACTCGGGTAAAATGTATTTGCTTATGCAGATTTTTTTCCCGGCCTCTGCTGATTGCTTATGGGTCATTTCTCAGTATGCCAAGAGGCCGTCAGCCCAGTTGCACTATCATAGGTAGGTACTGGGCTATCTGTCCGAAGGCATATATTAGCCCAGCCACGTTGTGCGGTATTCACCTCCCCTTTGGTTAGTTCCCTAGGCCCTTGATCTAGCAACTAGTACCCTTGGCCCCTATCTAGTAGAGCTGTTGGTATGATCCCTGGTGTGAACTTTCTGTTACCCATCCACTCGTCAAGGTTCCTCTTGAAGAGTGATAGTGAGGGGCTCTGTCTTATGTAGATCGGGACCTTGTTCCATAGCAAGGGAAGTCTTTGTGAAGGGAATCCATCCCTCCAGCATGTTCTATTCACTGTTGTGCTGAGATTTATATCCCTAGAGCATGTAGCTCGAGTAGATTTGGTTTTGCTAAGATGGAGCATGTTCAACAGTTCTGGGTTGGACATGGCTCTGTATGTTAGACAGAGATTGCCTCTGAGAAGGCAGTATGCAACAGAGAAAAGCCTTAGTTTTTTCAATCGTGCTGCATAGGGCAACTGTTTGAGGCCAGTAATCCTCATAGTGAGGTACCTCTGTGGTCTCTCCAGCTGCTGGAGATGCCTGGCCAGGTACATTCCAATTGGTGCATTGTACTCAATAATGGGTCTGATGAGGGAAGAGTAGAGGGGCACCACTACATCCTTAGATTTTGATGCAAACCCTTTCGTGATCAGATGGGTCACATAGAATGATTTTCTAACCACCTTGGCAACATGGTTATCAAAGGAAAGCTGACTATCTACTTGGGATCCTAGATCCCTTATTACTTCTTCAGATTTCAGGGGGTTACCTCCTATGTGGTAGTTCGCAGGTACTCTGTTTTTTCCAAAGGGGATTACTACTCATTTTTTAGCATTTAGCTTGAGACCATGGCTTTGACACCATGCATCAGTCTCATTAAGGCCCTTCTGGAGGATATCCATGTCGGCCGGAGACTCTGTTATAGCACCCAGTTTGCAGTCGTCTGCAAACTTGGTCAGCCACAGCCCTTCAGTGCTTGCCTGTACTTCTGAGAAGTATATGCCAAACAGGAGGGGCCCCAGGACAGAGCCCTGAGGCACACCGCTCGTTACTGGTCTGGATTCGGACATAGATCCCACTACTCTTACTTTGTGGGATCTGTCTGAGAGCCAGTTTGTGATCCATCTTGTGACGTAAGGGTTTATGCCCAGGTTGGTGAGTTTATCAATAATACCTGAATGGGGAATGGTGTCAAATGCTTTAGCAAGGTCAAGGTTAGCCGTTTGTACCTCCTTTTCCTTATCTATAGCCTGAGTAACTGTCTCAAAGAAGTTCACCAGGTTCAGGAGACATGATCTGCCCTTGATGAAGCCGAACTGTGTGGGATCAAGTGTTTGAAGGTTCCCAATCTCTCCATTTATAAGTTCCATAGTGATTCGCTCCATTGCCTTACGGATCAGACTGGTCAAAGGTAATCTATACCAGTCATAAAAATACTTAAGTACTGCTTTGGAATGCATCCACTCCTGCTTAATTATTTCAATCCTCAGTGGTTTGCCAGAAAACCAAAAATTTTATGAGGAACAAATCAAAAATATGGGTCAAAAATCTGTATATTCTATGAAAATCTGGACAGTAAATGGAAATAAATACATAAATAAAACATATTACAATAATAAGGCATTTATTTTTATATTATGTCCTGTAACTGATTAAACTAGCAGGTTAATCATAATCTAAGGTAGCTTGAAGAAATGTGCTTCAAGTGAATGCTTAAAAAACAATGAATAACAGGGACTCCCTCAGACAGACATACAGTAAATTCTAGAGGATGACCAACACCAGGTCAGCAGATCCTGACAGTAGTGGGGACACAAATGTCAGACTTTTGTACATGATATATTGCCTGATGTGAAACTGTTGCAGTTGATTCAATACCAGAATAATATGTTGGTACCTTGACAGTCCATTTAGTAGCCAGGCTGCATAGTTCTGTACCAGCTGTAGGTGATCATAATCTTTAGCTGGAAGCCCATTTATAGTAATCCAGGTAAGAATGCTGGGTACTTTCATTGATGAGATATACAGCTGGTAAAAGGTGCGTAATGAAGATATGTACCTAAGATAGAAGCAAAAGCATTTGTCAACAACTGAAGTCTGGCTATTTGATATGAACTTGTGTCAGTAACATATCTCTGAACCTCTTAGCACAAGAAATCTGGACAAAGTCTAAAATTACAGAGGACAAACACCGTAAATAGGGGCAGACTTTAAATATTTCTCCTATAAACTTATATAATCACTGGAGTAACTGGATTTGTGCTACCATGCATTTTCTGAAGGATTTGAATTCCAAAACTCAAATGTATGTCATTGCTTAATTATTTCAATCCTCAGTGGTTTTCCAGAAAACCAAAAATTTTATGAGGAACAAATCAAAAATATGGTCAAAAATCTGTATATTCTATGAAAATTTGGACAGTTGAGATGTATGGTCAGTAATCACTCATTCACTCACCTTTCACACAAACTATACTTTGTCTCCTCTGTAACAATATTAGGAGACAAAAGTAGGACAAGAGACTCCCATAGAGTGCATACATAATCATGGTGACTGTCAAAGGAAAAATATACTTTAAAAATGGTCAAAACATGGTAGGTTCAGGTTAAGGCACTTTAATCTTGCAGCAAGGTGACAAAAATGTGTTATTACAGAGTTTGTCTAACTAGAAACAGGAAATACTTTCATTTGTATACACTTTCTAATAAGACATTGCCTACCAAGCTGACATAACAAATTACGAGTCTTTTCATCATCACTTATTGACAATTAGTCTCATGAATTTCTGCTGATTTAGCTATTTTTGTGAGAAACTTCCTAAGGAAAACATTGTGGCCTTGATTACCACCGGTTAGATACATGCAATGTTACCATTCAAGGTACTGTGGCTAATTCAAGCACAAAGCTACAGTTCATTTCTCTAATAATCCTTTGTCTACATTATTTCTAAGCTACTGCAGCTGCACATGTTCTCATACTTCGAACAGAGCTGATTGTTTAGAATCATTACATTTACAGGATATAGCATTGTTCATTCATTCACTCCTGACGTAGCAGATAAGCACCTGCTTCTCAAGTACATTTTCAAAAGGCATAAACATGAATATTGCTGCGCTAGCAATTACTAGGTCAGAGGGCATCTTGCAAGTTTCAGAAAGCACACTACAGTTTCAAAAAGCATTTTTTCAGTCTCATATGAAACTCAATTTATATATAAAACAGTGCATATAAAATAGAATGAAAAACGTGTTAACTCATTTAGCTTCTAATTAGCAATAAGCATACACACATTAATACATAGTTTTCTGACATTTCCCCCCTGTTAATACTTTTTAATTCTATTTTCAAAAAGAATAAACAGTTTGCTTCTTTTCCTAACCTCTTCCATTCAGGATTTGCAGTTAAGAAAGTCATTCATTTTAAACTTTATGAAAGTGTTTCACATTCTAGCAGCTCTTCAAATTCAGAACTCTGATACATAGTCTCAGAAACTGATATATCTATAAACTCTTTGATTAATTTTTTCATGCAGGGGATTCCACAACAACCACAAACTCCTATCAGGAGTTATCCCATACCAATGGCAATCAAGATGTTCATAAGTATGGAACCCCACCCCCCAAACAAATTCTGGAAAAAGTCCGTCAGAGTGTTTGGGCCTGGTTTGGTCATGGCCGACACTTGCTGAATCACCTCAAGGTTGTCATTAATTTTGTGCTGATGATCTGGTATAAACGCACAGCATTCTTCTTTGATTAAAGTGCACGTACCACCCATCACCGCTACGGTGAAGTCAAGAGCCATTCGGTTCTGAAGCACTACAGTTCTCATTAGCTCATCAGTTATCAGTTCAAGAGCAGAGAAAGTTGCATTACTCATCACTTCAAGAAGTTTAGACAGTTTTCACAGCTCCCAAATCGATTTAACTGTGCCATGTGCAGGTAATATGCCTGCCCACGATATGACAGCGTCACTCAAGTCCATGTGCATGAGTTTGGTACCCACAGTATGATGGTCTTTCCAGCCCACCTCGATCTGTCGCATTGGATTCTCAGGCTTTTTAACAGTCCTTTTGGTCACATCTCGGGTATTTCGGATATTTCTCTGAGGCAAGACTGCAGTGTGTCATATGGCCAGGATCAGGTACCCCAAAAAACAACTGCCGGACCAATTCTCAGGTAACCATTTATATGCTTTTTTACCACACACAAAATAACAATCCTCTACTTTAGTAGTTACTTTGTTACGAAATGACTGCCCTGCATGAAACATTTTCCTATCTATTACAGATAACTGTCTAAAAAGTACAGGATTACGTTGTACCTGGTCAAGAGTCTTATGCATAGATTTAAGAAATGAGTTATAATCTGTACTGCAAGTTCCACCCAGATTGTTTGCTTTTGTATAACATTTATATTGTACGGTCACATTACACTTGCTCCAACCCACTTGTATGGTATCATTCTTATAAAAACATACAATTCCCTTTTGTGTCACAGGCAAATACAGTGCTACCTTATCATATGCTTTAACAGCTACTGTGTCAAAAAACAGATTTTCCCAGGTCTCATTGACCCCTAGGGGGATAGCAGTCATTAATAACCCCCCCCGTATGCTGTTGGTATGACTGTGCAGATCCAACAGTTCGAAACATTAAAAGTCTCAGCATACACATGTGTAATTGCCAGATAAGTGTTAAAGTTCGGGTGCCAGTCTATGTTTGGTTCATCTTGCTTAATCAGTTCAACTTTTATGGGAGGGAAAAAGAAAGGCCACAACAAAAAGAACAATGTTATTAGCATAGCTATCAAAATAATCATACAAGTTTTCTGAGGTTGTTCAGTGTGTCCATTCACTCTGTACCTGGTCATTTTGTTCTCGTTGTACAACAGTAACAAGGTTTTTGTCCAGTTCAAAGTTCTTAACCAGTTTACAGTGTGTCAAATGAATCCAGGATGCTTGCTCCGTGATCTTGACTGCAGTGGGTGTTGACAGTAGTACCTGGTACGGCCCTTCCCACTTCGGAGAACTCCAATTCTTTCTCTTCACTATCTTCACCCGGAGCCGGGTGCCTGGGGCTACTGCTGCTTCTGATTTCGTTTGCTCTTTATCTGAAACAGAATTTAACTGCAAAAGTTTGTTATTCAAAAATCGCGTCATATACCCTGCAAGTGAACTGTCAGCCTCCTGCTCTGCAGACATGAGAGGTTTCCATTGAGGTGTATAATATGCCCCCCCAAAACAAAACTTCACAAGGAGTTAATCCTTTTGCATTTGGAACAGTTCTCATGCTCAACAGTGCCACAGGTAAACAATGCACCCAGTTATTTTGTGTCTCACTAATCAAGTTCCTAAGTTTATTCTTCAAAACACCATTATGCCTCTCTACTAATCCTGCAGATTGGGAGTGGTATGCACAGTGGTTTTTTAATGATATCCCGAAATAGCAACTAAGCTGTTGTATTGTTTGGTTTACAAAATGTGTACCATTGTCACTATAAATCTTTTCTGGTATACCAAATCTAGGTATCATTTCTTTAACAAAGACCTTTGCAACAGTAGCTGCATCTGGATTTTTAGTTGGAAAAGCTTCCACCCATTTGGAAAAAATATCTATAATGACAAGGCAGTACTTCTTATTTTCGCATTTGTTCAGTTCTATAAAATCCATACAAATAGTATGAAATGGATACAGTGGTGTAGGGAAACTCCCTTGCTTAGGTTTTAATGCCCCTTGTGCATGATGCTTGTTACAAACATGGCATGCTGCACAAAATTTTTTTGAGTAATTAGTAAATCCATACGTCGTAAACACTCGATTCACTAACTGTACCATTCCCCCCTGTTGAGACATGGCTCTGCCCATGGCTCAACAAAGCTGCATATCTAAACAAGTTAGATGATAGAATTGTTTTTTTCTCTTTGGAGATGTACAGTCCCTTCTCAAGGATTGCTCGTCGTTTTATCCACTTTTGCTTCTCTACATTTGTAGTAAGTGTTTGCATTGTTTTTAACATTTCTAAATCTAAAATCTCAGAAGGTTGTAATTTCTCGCTCAAAAGAAAAACTTCTGAAGCTGAAGCTGCCTGTTTTGCAACTGTATCAGCCCTCGCATTACCTTTTGAAATTCTATCCTGTTGCTTGGTATGAGCTACGCATTTGCAAATAGCTACTTTCTGAGGTAACTGAATAGAGTCTAACAAATCTAAAATAAATTGTGCATGGTTAATTGGTTTACCAGTAGATGTTATCATTCCTCTATTTTTCCACTGCTGCGCAAAAACATGTACAGTAGAAAAAGCATACTGACTGTCAGTAAAAATATTCACCTTCTTACCTTCTGCTAGGGTACATGCCCTCGTCAGGGCAATCAACTCTGCTGCTTGTGCAGATAAGTTGTGTGGTAAAGACTTCACTTCTAAAATCTCGGTATCAGAAACTACTGCATACCCCACTAGGTTCTGTCCTGTAGGACCCCTCCTGCACGAGCCGTCCACATAGTATGTTACCTCGGCATCATCCAAGGGAACATCTGTAAGGTCTTTCCTAGGTAGTGTCTTTTGCTCAATCTTCTGCAGGCAGCAGTGTGGTTTGCCATCTGCAGGGGCTGGGAGCAAGGTTGATGGGTTTAAAGTTGTACATCGTTCAATTGTCATATGAGGTTGGCTCAACAGTATAGTCATACAGGAAAGGTGTCTAGCAGGAGAAAGATATGCTACTTTTTCTTGCAGTAAAATAAACGCGACTGCATGAGGCACTCTCAATTTGAGAGGGTGGAACAATACTACTGAGGCTGAAGCCTGAACTGCCATTGCAGCTGCAACTACTGCTTGTACACAGTGGGGCAAGGATCATGCTACTGGGTCTAACTGTGATGAATAGTAAGCTATGGGGCATTGTTTGTCCCCATGCTGTTGTGTTAATACTAATGTCATATAACCTTGCTTACAGTCTACAGTTTGGAAAAATCGCTTATGATAGTTTGGTAATCCTAAAACTAAGGAAGATGCTATCAATTGTTTCAGTTTGCAGAAAGCTGCTTCTGCTTCTGGTGTCCACTGTAATAAATCGTGTGCTGCCATCGGCTTTTTGAATATCAAATTAGTCAGCGGAGCAGATTCCAAAGCATAATTTGGTATCCAACTCTGACAAAAGTTAGTAGTTCCCAGGAAGGACATCATTTCCTTCTTGGTAGTTGGTCTAGGTGCTTGTAATATTGCCGTTTTTCTGTCTTCATCTAATATTCTGTCCTCTTTGGATATTACATATCCCAGGTATTTAACCTGTTTTTTCCAAAGTTGCAGTTTGTTCTTGTTTACCTTGTGTCCTTGAGTAGCTAAAAATTGTAATAATGCTACGGTATCTTCTCTGCATTCTTGCTGGGTGGGGGCTGCCAGCAGAATGTCGTCTACATAAAGTAAAATCTGACTACCTTTCGGTGGGATAAATCCCGCCAGGTTACTTGCCATTTCTTGTGCAAATATTGTTGGACTTTCACAATATCCCTGTGGTAATCTCGTATATGTATACCGTTTCCCCTGAAATGTAAATGCAAACCAATACTGGCTGTCTGGGTGTATCGGTATCGAGAAAAATGCATTGCTAATATCTACCACAGAAAAATACTTCTGTTGAGGTTTCAAATCATTCAATAAGGTGTGTGGATCTGGCACCATTGGTGCCCTGGGTATAACTGTGTCATTTACAGCTTGTAGATCTTGGACCATACGCCACTCCCCGTTTGCTTTCCTAACAGGAAATAAGGGTGTATTACATGGTGAATTGGGAGATTCTATTAAGACTCCTTCCTTAAGTAAGGCTGCTATTATAGGTTTGATCCCTATCTCTGCATCCTTCCTCAAGGGATATTGTCTTTTCTGAGGTCTAAATGCTGATTTTGGCATAATAGTAACTGGTCCTGCTGTACGAATGAGTCCTACATCTGATTTCCCTGTCGTCCAGAGAGTCTCTGGTATGTCTCGTTAGGCTTTTTCCTCTTCCTCCAGTAAGAGTAATACTCAGCTATCCTCACTTGCCTGTGAGTGCACATCTGGGTGTGTCTGTGTTATCCAATTCAATTTCTGCTTGTTCAGAGAGTTCAGAGAGTTCTAACTCTGTCTGTTTCTCCCACCTTGTGACTTTTTCTCCTAAGTCTGCCCACTTCAAATTTCTATTTTTAGTTAAGCTTACATGTGGCAATTGATTAGATTTGTAAAGTGCTAAAAACTCCTGGGGCAATGAACAGCTTATTACACTGTTTCCTTCTGTGTCCCAGTACAAATTTCGTAATACTAGCCTATTAGCATGGTTTTTAAACAACTCCTGCTCATATTCTTTATCAGGTCCTGGTCTATTACAGTAATATAGAGTACAATGCAACAAATGCTGTTTGTCAGTGTCAAGGGAGGGGGATTTGCTGATGGCTACGTTCATCAGTTCTTCGGTTACTGCCCCTGGACCAGTCGTAACTAAGTCCTGGCTGTACCAATAATATGTTTCACCCTCCGGTCGCACCACAAATGTATCCATTTGTCACTGCACTTCCATATCTTGCATGGTTGCAACTACGGCTATGCCAAATATCTGCATCAAGTCTCTGCCCAAGAGATTTACTGGGCATTTTGCAGAAACAACAATTTTGCTTTTCTGGGTCATTCCTGAAACGGGGTCAGTTATTGCTATGTCATGGGAGAGTGGTTCCCGATACAGCTGTCCATTAGCTGCTTTCACTAGTATGTAATCTGGTGATTCTGAATCTTCTGGGAGTTTGGAAGAATGTATCAGGGTCCGTGAAGCCCCTGAGTCACACAGAAATTTGACTTCCCTCCCCTCTACCAGAAGCGTAACTTACGGTTTTGTGTCTGCTAAGTAGAGCTCTAGGCTCAATAATGCTAAATCCAAAATTTCATTTTCTTCATCATCTATGAATTCATGTACATCCTCTATCCCTTCTGTCACATCCTCTACCCTTACTACCACATTTGCATTTGTCTTTTTCTGTTTATTCTCATCCAACGATTCCTGACTATCATATAGTTATTCCTCACCCTCCTTATCTTTCGTAGTTACCTTCTTATTTAGCCTGCAATCCCTGACCAAATGTCCCTTTTTCCCACATTTAAAACATTCACCCCTTTTCTTTCTTTCTTCAAAATCTTCTGATCGCTTATCAGATTGTTTGTTTCCATGAGTATTTTTCTTACTCTTCTTCCCAGTCTGTACTACAAAAACTTCTGACCCATCTTCTACTGCAAATACTTGAGCTTTCTTTTTCTTTTTGCTATTAAAATGCCTTTCGGCATGTTTTGCATATTCAAGTAATGACTGTAATCTACTTGTACGATGATCTACCATGTGCTTTGTAATAAAGCTGCTAATGGGAGTAATATTGCCTTTTAAAAACGCATTCTTTAGCTGTTGCTCATATGGGGAATCATGTGTTTGATCTTCAGGTACTTGCATTCCACAATGGTTATTAAAACATTCTAATAGTCTAGCATAATATCTATCAACAGTTTCGCCTTCTTGTTGTATGCACTGATTAATGCAAGTCCAATTAGCCATAGGCTTCCATTTTTCAGAGATTCGGTCTGTCAGACCTTTCACTCTGTTGTCCAGTTCTGCATTACTATGTGGGAGTGGTATGAGCTCTGCATCACGGGGATTCCAGTTGCCACTGATCATGTGCCAATCTGGACCTACAATTTGCCTAACTACTTTTTCTACTTCTTCTCCATTCAAATGGTAACTTAACCTCATGCCCTGTAAGTCTTCTAAGAATTTTCTAAAATTAACTTTCGGATGGGGAATTCCCTCTGTGGCTTTCCGGATATCTTCTGGTGTCCACGGTCTATAAACTAGAAGAGTCGGATCTTGTCCTGCCTGTCCTGCCTGTGGATTTGGTACTTCTATGAGTGGACATATCTCTTCCTCACTCATAGTTTGTGAATTTCTATTTATTTCATATAATTCAATATCCCCTCTCAAGTTACGTGTTCGAGACCTAGTCTCGATAGGATCCCTGACAAACGGTTTTGATTTTGCAGGAACAGCTGGGTATAGCGGAGGTGGATCAGCTTGTCCACTCGCTTCATATTCTGGTAAGGGAAGCGGAGGGGGCAGAGGAGGGGCTGTTGCTATTACCATGTTATTATCTTCTTTGTCTAAGAACATTGCTTTTGAATTCTTAATCTTTTGTTCCCTGCGATTTGCTTCCTCAAGCCACCTGTGTGCCTGAGGGACTCCTAATTGCCGTTGCTTTTTTAGCTGACCTTTTGCGTCTGTTTTAAGTTGTCTGATGAGTTTAATAAGTGAAGATTTATCTAAATTACCATCAAATTTGTATTTATCAACCCATTTCGTATAGTACTTAACATTATTGGCACGCTGTAATTGCATATATTTTGCGTCTTCGGTTAGGGGCGGGTCTCGGGAACTTTTCGTGCACTGATTTCCCATGTTGCCTTAGCTAAGCTGTAAATTGTTACGTAACCCTTCTTATCACGTGGTACCATGATTTTACACCTTTTCACAGTGTATCTTGAATAACTGTCTACCTATTCTGTTTCCCTGATCTATGACGAGACAGTAATCTTTTGTCCCTGATCTGCGCATGCAAATCCTCCTGACAAAAAAGTTCTGTAACTAGTCCCTGATCTAAAACAGAAAAAAGGTAAAATCCTCCTTACCTGACCCTCCCTGAGTTGATCCACTGGATCATTGACTCGTCCTCCAATCCCAGATCAGAAACAGTGGCTGGCCTCTTTCGAATGACAATTCAGTCGGAGGTCTTTCAAAACAGAAAAGCCGATGTGGCCGCTTCTCCATACGGGTACATGCCACCGGGCCCAATTCTGACCTAGGCCTAGAGTGAGAGGTACTTTCTGGTCCGAAGGACCAAACTGTCAAAGGAAAAATATACTTTAAAATTGATCAAAACACGGTAGGTTCAGGTTAAGGCACTTTAATCTTGCATCAAGGA